>NW_027491461.1:0-129178 GCF_021521415.1 Bidens hawaiensis | reverse complement strand
AGTTCATTTAATGTGTTATAATTAAGTAATAAATAGCCCGTGTATACCAAAAAACTTCCGAAAAATCCTATAATTTTTCCAAGTGGTCTCAGTATCATCACATAGCCCCTGCTAAAGCTCCAGAATCTAATCTTTGGCCAAAATGCCTTTTGGCATGTATTTCGGCTGTTAAAACTCGATTAAAACACAATTGCACAAAAAACACTTAGACATCTCCAAATTATCCCAAAGTTTTCCAGTGACCTTACCATAACATTTATGGGTTCCAAACTAAATTCCATAATTTTTCATAAAGTTTACCTATTTTTCCCGAATAAACGCCAATAAACGGTAATAAATTCGCCAAATATTCTCCGTTTATCGAAAAATTACCAAATTTGAACAGGGACTCATTTACATGATCCCGAATGTTCCTGAAAATTTTCATAAACTAAAAACAAGCATGTCACAATCGAAGCACAAACAGCCCCTAAACGAGTAATACGGTATTACCTTGTCGGTTTTCGGTGACGTTAAACACTATGAAATGTTCAAAACCAGATTTGGCTCAGTTTCACCGTTTTCCGAGCCTAGCCAAGTTGATCGTTTACGCGTTTCGGGTTTAGGTAAGATCACATAAACTTAAGTTAACATATTGTATGATAAAATGATTTAATTTATAAAAGAATTTAAAGGTTTCGGTATCTGGATTGATCGCAGGGTTCGTTTCCGTTTTCACACGGGTTTGATTATACAAAACGCGTACAATCCACCCTATTTATCCGGAATTCTCGTAAAAATTTCGCTTTTACCAAATTCATTTGAAACTGTGATATTTTACCACTTTTGACATTTTGACATACCACTCGGTCCGTTAAACACAAAACTGCCGGTTTCGTTAAAACAAATTTAGTTTAAATATTTGATTATTCATATTTAATTATGCACTTACATATAAATTAGGGAAATTTTAGTAAAAATAAACTAAAATATGGATAATTTTATAAAAATATTTTCAGAAATTTTATCATTAGTTATCTATTTATAAAAATTCATTTAATGTGTTATAATTAAGTAATAAATTGCCCGTGTATACCGAAAACTTCCGAAAAATCCGATAATTTTTCCAAGTGGTCTCAGTATCATCACATAGCCCCTGTTAAAGCTCCAGAATCTAATCTTTGGCCAAAATGCCTTTTGGCATGTATTTCGGCTGTTAAAACTCGATTAAAACACAATTGCACAAAAAACACTTAGACATCTCCAAATTATCCCAAAGTTTTTCAGTGACCTTACCATAACATTTATGGTTCCAAACCAAATTCCATAATTTTTCATAAAGTTTACCTATTTTTCCCGAATAAACGCCAATAAACGGTAATAAATTCACCAAATATTCTCCGTTTATCGTAAAATTACCAAATTTGAACAGGGACTCATTTACATGATCCCGAATGTTCCTGAAAAGTTTCATAACCTAAAAACAAGCATGTCACAATCGAAGCACAAACAGCCCCTAAACGAGTAATACGGTATACCTTGTCGGTTTTCGGTGACGTTGTACACTATGAAATGTTCAAAACCAGATTTGGCTCAGTTTCACCGTTTTCCGAGCCTAGCCAAGTTGATCGTTTACGCGTTTCGGGTTTAGGTAAGATCACATAAACTTAAGTAGACATATTGATTGATAAAATGATTTAATTTATAAAAGAATTTTAAGGTTCCGGTATCTGGATTGATCGCAGGGTTCGTTTCCGTTTTCACACGGGTTTGATTATACAAAACGCGTACAATCCACCCAATTTATCCGGAATTCTCGTAAAAAGTTCGTTTTTACCAAATTCATTTGAAAATATGATATTTTACCACTTTTGACATTTTGACATACCACTCAGTCCGTTAAACACAAAACTGCCGGTTTCGTTAAAACAAATTTAGTTTAAATATTTGATTATTCATATTTAATTATGCACTTACATATAAATTAGGGAAATTTTTGTAAAAATAAACTAAAATATGGATAATTTTATAAAAATATTTTCAGATATTTTATCATTAGTTATCTATTTATAAAAATTTATTTAATGTGTTATAATTAAGCAATAAATTGCCCGTGTATACCAAAAACTTCCGAAAAATCCTATAATTTTTCCAAGTGGTCTCAGTATAATCACATAGCCCCTTTTAAAGCTCCAGAATCTAATCTTTGGCCAAAATGCCTTTTGGCATGTATTTCGGCTGTTAAAACTCGATTAAAACACAATTGCAAAAAAAACACTTAGACATCTCCAAATTATCCCAAAGTTTTCCAGTGACCTTACCATAACATTTATGGGTTCCAAACCAAATTCAATAATTTTTCATAAAGTTTACCTATTTTTCCCGAATAAACGCCAATAAACGGTAATAAATTCGCCAAATATTCTCCGTTTATCTAAAAATTACAAAATTTGAACAGGGACTCATTTACATGATCCCGAATGTTCCTGAAAAGTTTCATAACCTAAAAACAAGCATGTCACAATCGAAGCACAAACAGCCCCTAAACGAGTAATACGGTATTACCTTGTCGGTTTTCGGTGACGTTGTGTACTATGAAATGTTCAAAACCAGATTTGGCTCAGTTTCACCGTTTTCCGAGCCTAGCCAAGTTGATCGTTTACGCGTTTCGGGTTTAGGTAAGATCACATAAACTTAAGTAAACATATTGTATGATAAAATGATTTAATTTATAAAAGAATTTTAAGGTTCCGGTATCTGGATTGATCGCAGGGTTCGTTTCCGTTTTCACACGGGTTTGATTATACAAAACGCGTACAATCCACCCAATTTATCCGGAATTCTCGTAATAAGTTCGTTTTTACCAAATTCATTTGAAAATATGATATTTTACCACTTTTGACATTTTGACATACCACTCAGTCCGTTAAACACAAAACTGCCGGTTTCGTTAAAACAAATTTAGTTTAAATATTTGATTATTCATATTTAATTATGCACTTACATATAAATTAGGGAAATTTTTGTAAAAATAAACTAAAATATGGCTAATTTTATAAAAATATTTTCAGAAATTATATCATTAGTTATCTATTTATAAAAATTCATTTAATGTGTTATAATTAAGTAATAAATTGCCCGTGTATACCAAAAACTTCCGAAAAATCCTATAATTTTTCCAAGTGGTCTCAGTATAATCACATAGCCCCTTTTAAAGCTCCAGAATCTAATCTTTGGCCAAAATGCCTTTTGGCATGTATTTCGGCTGTTAAAACTCGATTAAAACACAATTGCAAAAAAAACACTTAGACATCTCCAAATTATCCCAAAGTTTTCCAGTGACCTTACCATAACATTTATGGGTTCCAAACCAAATTCAATAATTTTTCATAAAGTTTACCTATTTTTCCCGAATAAACGCCAATAAACGGTAATAAATTCGCCAAATATTCTCCGTTTATCTAAAAATTACAAAATTTGAACAGGGACTCATTTACATGATCCCGAATGTTCTTGAAAAGTTTCATAACCTAAAAACAAGCATGTCACAATCGAAGCACAAACAGCCCCTAAACGAGTAATACGGTATTACCTTGTCGGTTTTCGGTGACGTTGTGTACTATGAAATGTTCAAAACCAGATTTGGCTCAGTTTCACCGTTTTCCGAGCCTAGCCAAGTTGATCGTTTACGCGTTTCGGGTTTAGGTAAGATCACATAAACTTAAGTAAACATATTGTATGATAAAATGATTTAATTTATAAAAGAATTTTAAGGTTCCGGTATCTGGATTGATCGCAGGGTTCGTTTCCGTTTTCACACGGGTTTGATTATACAAAACGCGTACAATCCACCCAATTTATCCGGAATTCTCGTAATAAGTTCGTTTTTACCAAATTCATTTGAAAATATGATATTTTACCACTTTTGACATTTTGACATACCACTCAGTCCGTTAAACACAAAACTGCCGGTTTCGTTAAAACAAATTTAGTTTAAATATTTGATTATTCATATTTAATTATGCACTTACATATAAATTAGGGAAATTTTTGTAAAAATAAACTAAAATATGGCTAATTTTATAAAAATATTTTCAGAAATTATATCATTAGTTATCTATTTATAAAAATTCATTTAATGTGTTATAATTAAGTAATAAATTGCCCGTGTATACCAAAAACTTCCGAAAAATCCTATAATTTTTCCAAGTGGTCTCAGTATAATCACATAGCCCCTTTTAAAGCTCCAGAATCTAATCTTTGGCCAAAATGCCTTTTGGCATGTATTTCGGCTGTTAAAACTCGATTAAAACACAATTGCAAAAAAAAACACTTAGACATCTCCAAATTATCCCAAAGTTTTCCAGTGACCTTACCATAACATTTATGGGTTCCAAACCAAATTCAATAATTTTTCATAAAGTTTACCTATTTCTCCCGAATAAACGCCAATAAACGGTAATAAATTCGACAAATATTCTCCGTTTATCTAAAAATTACAAAATTTGAACAGGGACTCATTTACATGATCCCGAATGTTCCTGAAAAGTTTCATAACCTAAAAACAAGCATGTCACAATCGAAGCACAAACAGCCCCTAAACGAGTAATACGGTATTACCTTGTCGTTTTCGGTGACGTTGTGTACTATGAAATGTTCAAAACCAGATTTGGCTCAGTTTCACCGTTTTCCGAGCCTAGCCAAGTTGATCGTTTACGCGTTTCGGGTTTAGGTAAGATCACATAAACTTAAGTAAACATATTGTATGATAAAATGATTTAATTTATAAAAGAATTTTAAGGTTCCGGTATCTGGATTGATCGCAGGGTTCGTTTCCGTTTTCACACGGGTTTGATTATACAAAACGCGTACAATCCACCCAATTTATCCGGAATTCTCGTAAAAAGTTCGTTTTTACCAAATTCATTTGAAACTATGATATTTTACCACTTTTGACATTTTGACATACCACTCAGTCCGTTAAACACAAAACTGCCGGTTTCGTTAAAACAAATTTAGTTTAAATATTTGATTATTCATATTTAATTATGCACTTACATATAAATTAGGGAAATTTTTGTAAAAATAAACTAAAATATGGCTAATTTTATAAAAATATTTTCAGAAATTATATCATTAGTTATCTATTTATAAAAATTCATTTAATGTGTTATAATTAAGTAATAAATTGCCCGTGTATACCAAAAACTTCCGAAAAATCCTATAATTTTTCCAAGTGGTCTCAGTATAATCACATAGCCCCTTTTAAAGCTCCAGAATCTAATCTTTGGCCAAAATGCCTTTTGGCATGTATTTCGGCTGTTAAAACTCGATTAAAACACAATTGCAAAAAAAACACTTAGACATCTCCAAATTATCCTAAAGTTTTCCAGTGACCTTACCATAACATTTATGGGTTCCAAACCAAATTCAATAATTTTTCATAAAGTTTACCTATTTTTCCCGAATAAACGCCAATAAACGGTAATAAATTCGCCAAATATTCTCCGTTTATCTAAAAATTACAAAATTTGAACAGGGACTCATTTACATGATCCCGAATGTTCCTGAAAAGTTTCATAACCTAAAAACAAGCATGTCACAATCGAAGCACAAACAGCCCCTAAACGAGTAATACGGTATTACCTTGTCGGTTTTCGGTGACGTTGTGTACTATGAAATGTTCAAAACCAGATTTGGCTCAGTTTCACCGTTTTCCGAGCCTAGCCAAGTTGATCGTTTACGCGTTTCGGGTTTAGGTAAGATCACATAAACTTAAGTAAACATATTGTATGATAAAATGATTTAATTTATAAAAGAATTTTAAGGTTCCGGTATCTGGATTGATCGCAGGGTTCGTTTCCGTTTTCACACGGGTTTGATTATACAAAACGCGTACAATCCACCCAATTTATCCGGAATTCTCGTAATAAGTTCGTTTTTACCAAATTCATTTGAAACTATGATATTTTACCACTTTTGACATTTTGACATACCACTCAGTCCGTTAAACACAAAACTGCCGGTTTCGTTAAAACAAATTTAGTTTAAATCTTTGATTATTCATATTTAATTATGCACTTACATATAAATTAGGGAAATTTTTGTAAAAATAAACTAAAATATGGATAATTTTATAAAAATATTTTCAGAAATTTTATCATTAGTTATCTATTTATAAAAATTCATTTAATGTGTTATAATTAAGTAATAAATTGCCCGTGTATACCAAAAACTTCCGAAAAATCCTATAATTTTTCCAAGTGGTCTCAGTATCATCACATAGCCCCTGCTAAAGCTCCAGAATCTAATCTTTGGCCAAAATGCCTTTTGGCATGTATTTCGGCTGTTAAAACTCGATTAAAACTAAATTGCACAAAAAACACTTAGACATCTCCAAATTATCCCAAAGTTTTCCAGTGACCTTACCATAACATTTATGGGTTCCAAACCAAATTCAATAATTTTTCATAAAGTTTACCTATTTTCCCGAATAAACGCCAATAAACGGTAATAAATTCGCCAAATATTCTCCGTTTATCGAAAAATTACCAAATTTGAACAGGGACTCATTTACATGATCCCGAATGTTCATGAAAAGTTTCATAACCTAAAAACAAGCATGTCACAATCGAAGCACAAACAGCCCATAAACGAGTAATACGGTATTACCTTGTCGGTTTTCGGTGGTTTTCGATGGTTTAAACAACTCTTCGGGTCTTGGGTCGCAAACTCAGTATATCTACATATCATATAACATCCAACCAAGCATAAATCTTCCATAGAACAACCTTGTTAATTAGGGTTTCGGTTTTGGTTTCAAACCGAACTTTCGAACCGTAAAAACGTCGTATTTATGTTCTAATCCGATTTTTTGACCAAAAATTTATATGATTATGCTTTGTAGACATGTTTAACATCAAAACATGATTTTACTTGATTTTTAGGCTTTTTGGATGATTAAACATGTTTAATACTAATCAAAACCTAATTTTCCATGTTTAAATCATGTTAATTAACTATGAAATGAATGAGAATTGAAGGTTACCTCTAGGGTTTTGCTAGAACATCAGAGGAACAAAGTTGCTTGTGAGTTGGTTTGACAATTTTTGTGCAAAAATATCAAGTGTAAAGATTATGTAACAAGCTAGAACAAAAAGGGGGGTTAAAAGTTCACTTTGGCGGCCGGACCAAAAGGGGGACCCATCGTGCCTCTTTTTGGCCCATTGATGCCTCGTTTTGTGTGACAAGGTTTGGTCTCGGTCCAAATTTTAGTTCGGGTCCGGTTTTTCGCAAGAAAACTAGTTCGAGTGCGAAAAACAACGCGAAAACGAGTGTTTTTCACCCCATTTTTGTAAAATAAGAAAAACGCACTGACTCGTTGTAAAAATCCAAAATATTTTCACTTATAGCTTAGAACATGTCATATAAGTGTTTTATAAATCTTTTTCGGCATTACGAATGCTACAATGTTCGTTTTGATGTTAACGATTGCGTTTAAACTCATAGCGTATCGATAAACGAAATCTTTCTCCTTTAAATGGTTTTAAACGTACTGGGGCCTAAATATCAATATGTTAGCCTCTATAATATATGTATAACTCATGTATGACCCCTCGGTATATATACGGGTCATAACTAGTATCGGTCGGTTACTCGTTTAATCGCTACGAATTAACCGATTTATAGTTTACTCGCTACATATTGAATAAGGTATATCTCTTTTTGTCACGAATGTCACATCTTTGTGGGCAAAGCAGACAATATTGGTGATGCGAGGGGCCAGATGTTACACAATTGAATGACTATTTGCTACTTATTATTTTCTTTTGTGTTTACTAATTGAATTCGGAGAGGTCCATCATATTAATCACATAATGTCGTAGTAGCAAGCGTCCAATCGCATGACAATGGTTTAACCGACACCTCAATTATGGTAACCAACGCCCGGTTCGCATGGCAATGGTTTAGCCCGCTCATCATTACTTGTTTACAATGTTACATGCTATTGTTTGATTGTATATACTCACATATAACATTTTTGCTCTTTATTTGTATATTATTATATTGTAATTAAAACTAGTGATTTTCTCACTCAACCTCGTGTTGACAAAAATATCTAATTTGTACGCATTTGCAGGTTATCAGGTTGGTTGTTTAGCAAAACGAAGATCACGTAAGGATGCCTTTTAGGATACAAGCTTATTAAATAATTAATTAATCATGTTGTAATTTCCTTTTACTTGATGTGCTTAACTGTAAACTGTTTAATTTAAAATAATTAATTAGATATTGTCACTTTACAATTGCATGATAGTACGTTGTGAGGTGTGAACAATCAGTTCGCGCATCGACATTTCCGCCTTAGGTTGGGGTGTGACAGGGTCGCCAAGAAATAGAGGAGTATAAACATTGTCGAGACTACAAGTACAATCAGGATGTACTGTAACACCCCGGCTAAAGCGGAAACGCCTGAGTGTGACGTACAGATTGCCCAAAACACATGTGACACTATTAAGTGACAATATTATCATTAATTCATTCCAAAGCATCAAGTACACAAGTTCTTTCAAATGAACAAACACAAGGGAAAAGGAACAAAACAACATCTTCTTGTTTATTATGTAGATAACCTAACTTCTAGTATCCTCTTCATTTCATCCTCTAATGAAAGTACCAGTAGCATATATATAAAATAAAGTCAACCAATTGAATAGTTGGTGAGTTCACACAAGTTTTCCTATAAGTACATAAAAGTCTAAAATTCCATGAACAAGTGTAAATGGGCAAGTAATGTTCTTTCCAGCTGGGATTGTGCACCAGCGTACTCAGATAATAGCGCAAGTAAGTGTCTTTTTCGTTGGTAACAACCAACGTACTCGGATAGGGGGTCCCTATTTCACTCATAGCATCGAGGTCCTGAGTGCATAGGGGGGCGTATGATCATACTTAATGAGGAAACCATGAGCACGTCATCTTTGAGCAAGTAAGCATATAACACACAAGTCCATGTAACGAATTGTAGTTTGTAAATAATGAATAAACGAAATTGTATTGTTGATAAGATATATATGATACCCCCAAAATGTATAAAAACGTTAAAAAAAGGGGTGTGAGAAACTCACCTTTGATATTGGAGACAACTTGAAATAATAACCAAAAGCGAGTTAACAAACGAAGCAATTGAATCTCACAAGGCTATAAATAATAACGAAGATACAAAAATCAAGGACTAGCTACCGGAATTATAAAATTAATTAACGTATGGTAAATGGGGACTTGAAGATTAATGAGTTTAACAACAATGAATAAAGTTTATAAAAGTCATTTGATGTTTATTAGTTTAAAAATGTTTTGTAGATACATAATTATAACTTATTAACATAAGATTAAATAACAATATTAATAATAATTTATGATTAAACGTTTTTTTTCCAAGTAACATAATTAATTAATTTACTAATTAATTAACTTAAATGTTCTGCATGAATTCTTTTAAAGAAATTATAAATATTAGTTTAAGTTGAAATAAAATAAACAATAATTAATTTACTCAATTATTAATTTAAAGATATGAAGTATGTTATATCTATTGTGAAATATGTTAAATAAAAGGAATTTTTATAAATCATCTTATTTAAATGAAAGTTTATAAGTTTATGATGATCAACAAATCATAAGATTTAGATAAATATATATTCATGTTTGTTCTTGCATAATAACTAGGTTTGATCCAATATTTAGAAAAATCATAGTGTTTATCTTGGATATCCATGATCATAATGGTTCTTAAAACCAAAATATAATATTTTTATGATAAAAGTAACATGATCATGAAGAACAACTTATGAACAAGTATGAACATTCAAGATAAAATCAAAACAAAAGCTATAAAATGCTTAAAATGGTAACAACTTACTTTTTAGTGCTCTTAAACTTAAGAAAAGAATGGATTGAGGTGTGAAAATAATGGAGGATTTGTCCTCCTTTTATAGTGAATATATAGAGTTGTTATGTCTTATGGAATTAAAGAAATTTAATCATGTTAAATATAATTAAAACACAAATTAAAAATAGTTTAATGGAGCATTCAAAAGGTTTAACTATTTTAATAAACTTTATGTAATTAAAACATATATTAGTTTTTTTTATTAGTTAAGTAACATAATATGAAAAGATGATGATAATGATAATAATAATAATAATAAAATTAGTAGTAGTAGTAGTAGTTAAATAATAATTCTAGTAAATTGCATGAGACATGTACATAAATAGTTGATCTTGATTATGAATGTTTTAAATTTGTATGTAATACTACAAGGGTGGTGAAAAGTATAATTGCATAGAAATAATCACATAAAATACATTAAAAAAAATTGATATTAATTAATAATATTATAAAAAGATATAAATTTAAATAGAAACAAAACCGAAAATTTAAAACGCGTCGGGTTTTCGGGTTTAAAAATGAACGAATGTTACATGAAGGATCCCAAGTGTGCTCTAAACCTTGGTTCCTACTTAGCAAAATCACTCAACTTCATCAATCTAGGACATTTTAAATGAGACCTGATTTTAGCATCAAATTGTAACATCTGTTGCATGATCATGTTTTTAGAAGCTAAGGCATAGAAATTAGCCATTCTTAGAATTATAGGGTTAAAAATGTCAATATTCAAAGTTTGGGGTGAAAACTCTCAAAAGATGAAAGTGTTTAATAACGAATGAGGAAAAGACTTTAACGAATGAGCATGTGTTTTGGTAGCGAATGTATAACAAGTGATGAGTTGACGAATGATACTATTTAAATGTAATAACTCTTAACGAATGATAAAACGAATGAAGTATATCACGAATGTGGTTTAAAACTGAATGAATGTGACACTTGTTGACGAATAGGTTATTATAACAAAATGACAGCTGGCAAAGTAGTTACCATTATTTACATGAATGAGTTGTTACGTCTAACGAATGTGCATTCATCAGGTAACGAATGTGCATTCAAATCTTCATATGATTTCCAAATTCCAACTAAAATCCAGACTATTTACAAACCTATAAAACTCGTCCGAATCACAACCAAAATCCACAATCAACCACTCAAACTACTCGTCCAATCAATGCGAACCTCATCAAACCATTCCAAACCTCAAACTCCAATCCTAACACACTCAGTTTTACCAAAAAGCCAGTACAAAACGTACTATGTTCCTGCCAAAACATACAAATCCTCAATTCGCTTGAATTGAATCAAACTAATACAATTAAACTCTTACAAATGATCATGAGTTGATTACGAACAATCCAAACCACATATTAAGGCCAATTATCATGTCTTCAGTAGATAATTGAACAAAAATCAGTCCGTACAGTTCCGGAATCAATTTCAATACAATTAACACTCAATTACAACTTCAATTGTTGTTTAAACTATATCTAATCGATAATTAATCGGACAGTTTCTCAGATACCACTTGAAAAACCATTTATCTGATTAATTACGATCAATATCAAATTACAGATCTAGTCAGTGATATGATGTACGATTAGGTCACACTTGAATTACGTTAAGTTAGAGGTTGAGAGAGCAATTTAGCAGCATAACGAGGCACAAATGAATAATAAGAATAACTGCTTAATTTACTAAATACATTACATGTATATATAGTTGATGACGTCATTTGTTATACAAGCCATAACGAATGAGCTTCATTCGTCATCATACGTTAAACACTAATACTTTAGACTAACGAATAACACATTCGTTGTCCTCATTCGTTAACAGATCTAACGAAGTGACCAAAAGAGATACGAGTGGACACATTCATTATTGACTACTCTAACGAATGTGTCATTACATGACGAATGTACCCAGTTCATTTACTAAAATACCCAAGACTTTAATACAAGACCAAATACAAATAAAAAAAGACTGAGACGACAAAACGTGTACTAACAACATGTTATAAAGTTAAAGAATTGGTATATAATAATAATAATAATAATAATAATAATAATAATAATAATAATAATAATAATAATAATAAAAATAATAATAATAATAAGGTTTTCACAAACTTAACGGAAACTCAAAGATTAGTTTTTAGGCGAAAAACGATATTTTATAATTTTTTTAAGTTAAAACAATTTTAATTGATTTATAATAACTTTTAATAATTTTTGATGAATTTATTTGGTTTATAAAAAAAAAGGAAAAGGTGACGTGAGGTCGAAGTCTCACTCAAAAATAAACCAAGTGCAACTAAATAGATAGCAGTAAGTGAGTGTCGAACACAAAGAGTTTGTGGAATGCATGTTTACTAGTAACTTTAACAGACAATTAAATTAAATTGCATAAAAAGTAAATTCAGATTTGATTAATTGGTTTTTGATTAACTAAAATGAAATAAAACAACATACAAACCAACTATTAAGATTTATAAATCGATTAAGAGAAAACGATCATTCTAGATTTCAGGTTTAAATCAACACTAATGTTCATGCTTACTAGAAAGAACCACATAGACATAGTTCATATTTAATTACTTTTTTGTGAAATGGAACTAAGTACTTGGATTATTATAATGCAAGGTTGTTACCCGATAATCAATTAACTAGTATTAAACCCTAATTCCTCCCATGATATCCCGATTGCAAATTGCACCAAGAACATATGGTTTAGATTATGATTAAACACAAGCCACAATTTACAAACAATTATTAGAACACCATAAAAACTAAACATACATTGCAAAGTTATTATTCTAGAAATTCAAGCATAACATAGTGTATCAATTAAACCTTACATCCAAGATGATCACCAATGGAATTAGCCACTCATGGTATGGTGAATCATCATCATATCAATTTTATTGTTCATAGGAATCAAAAGCACAAACCAATGATTACAATCACCAAAATATTGTTTGACACAGCCCAAAATCTCCCTAGAGTCGTTCCCATTGAATAGTATATTAGAAGACACCCAAAACTGTCTAAAAAGAAGAAATATTTTGGTAGTTACGACTCGGAACGTGGTCCACGAGACCGTGGGCCATGGTCCAGACTACGGCCCCCATAGATGCCATGTTACGGTCTATTCTGCTGAATTGGTACCAGGTTAACCGTGGACTGTGGGCCACGATGGTCTTCATTTTCACCGTCTTCAATTTGGTCCATTTTGGTCCCTTGAGCTTTCCTAACCCGTACAATAACTTCCAAACTTCATTGTTAGCTCCCAAAATCTCTTTTTAACCTGAAAATAAGTCGTGTGGCCGTAGTTTTCTATTTATAACAATATAACATTTTAAACATAGATGTTTAACACATTTACGCTCAATTACGGGTCATACTCCGATGAACCAATCACATCTCCACACTTAACCGTTGCTTTCCCCCAAGCAACACCTCAAACAAAATTTTTTTGATTTTTATCTTACAACCACTATACATACTAACAGTTCTGGTTTAGTCAAGGTCCCAAGTCATACCCTATTCCCTCTTTACTATAGGTTTGCACTTGTATACTTGATATTATATTTAAACCATAGAATTCTAATCAAACGTAACATGATTTCGGTTTTTACCCACATATAACACACCTTCACACGTTAACACTCTTCTTGGTCATCATTCACATATATTCAATCATAACCAATTCTCCTCGCATACACTTGTACCATCGTCAAATCTCCATCTATATAAGTGCTTTGACACAAATGCAAATCAAGAGGACTTAAAACGGGTTATAACGAGGCTGGGTGTAAGGGTATGGAAGGGGAATATTGAAAGTAGCTCAATCGATCCGGGCTTATTACATACAAACAAAAAAAACAATGAAATAACAACTATACACACAACTAACTTTTCTCTCTTTTTTTTCTTTTCGTCACTCTATAATTTGAACAGTGAATCTCAACTTTTTTTTTCTTTCATTACAAATAAACATAATACTCAATACTTTCCTATCGATTAGCACTAAAACAAATACAAATACAAGGAACACCTACTAAGTCGGACCGTCTCACAAATGTAACATCGGGGTTGATTGAATAAAAAAAATACAAGTCTCATAATGTTTTCTAAGGAACCAACCCCCGCCCCTCTTATTAACCACACTCATATGTGTAATGTATCAGGCCCAACTCCCAAAACCCACACTCATCCAGACGCGACTTTAACCTAATTGCCTCTATCACTTTTGCACTCATGCCATGCTAAGGTCTCGAAATGCATTGATCGCACAAGTTCTAACGAAGAATATCAAATCTCTCACCGATCTTCACTTTCTCAATACAAAAGTGTATTCGGACATGTTATGTAGGCTATTTTACCGAAGACATGCTAACCTTGACTAGAATACTAAACAACATCGTTTCTAAAACAATTAGGCAAACTTGTCCATTAGGGGAATGTGACCATGGAGAGGGACCAAAACCTTACCCCACCATCTTACCACTTTAAGGTTTTCTTTTAACTTTTTTTTTTATTTTTTTATTATAATTTCTTTTTTATATTATATATATTTCTTAATTTTTTTTAGAAAATTTTGAAAACAAAAAGTTCTTCCATCCCCATACTTGGGATACATTGTCCCCAATGTATGGTTTGTAGAGAATAAAAATAAATATATTACTAATTAAAACTCCACATCCTTTCATGACCCAAAAAACTTGATCAACAAGTGTTTCATCCTCATCCCATCCACCCAAATATAAAAATCACAAAAGATAAACAAACTATACAAATAGTATACAAAACGGAGTTCACCTGACACGATGGAAAGTCGATCAATAGTAAGGCGGTTGGGGCGGTGGTGGTGGTGCTGCCATTTATTGCATTGGGTCCACCCACATCGAATGATGGAGAGATGGTTTGGGATAACGCACAGAACCGTCATACGGTGGTAAAGTCGTGTAATCCATGCTTGGTGGATCCGATACAACTGGCTCACCCGCATGCCATTGATCGTGCATTCTTCGATTTCGATCATCTAGATACCGCATGTTCATATCATGCTCTCGCCCATAACCTTGAGCGGGATTCCACATCTCCAAACGCTCGTGTCTTTCTTTCTCCGCACGCTCGGCATTTGCCCCCATCAAATTTTGATGTTCAAACAGGGCCTGAGACTCCTCCAACCAATTATTGTAGGTCGAAGGCCTATGCCTTTCCACAACCTCATCGATCGACCCCATGTGGGCCCAATTACTATCAAACGAAGCATAACCCAATGAATAATCCCAACCACCTGTGTTGGGAACTACCAGCACCACCGGTTTCCATATCCTTCAGTTCACTCATTTCCTCCACTTCTTCTTCCTCCTTTTCTCCCGACTCAGCCTCCACATCTTCTCTCAACACTCTCCACTTCACATTATCACTTTTAAGCTAACGATATCTATCCTCTTTGGTATATGCTCACCCCGACCCCAAATCTTTCAACATGTGCTCCTTAAACGTTTTTGACATCCCAACAACATTTTCTTGAATAACCCCATGCAATTTCAGTATCGCTGTGATCAAACGACAATGTGGTATTAATTTCCGCTTGTTACTCTCTCGGCTAATCCATGTATTATGCATGACCAAGTAACTGAAGAAAATTACTGGTTTCCCACACATCAACACATACAAAATGGGAATATCGCTATTCCTCACAACCGAAATATCTCCTCGATGGGGCACCACATTGGTTAAATAGATTGTCATCAGCAACTTCGATTCAATCTTCAAATCAGTCCTCTTTATCTGCAAACTCATAACCCTACCACCTTTAAGGACTTTTGTCAACATAGTATGCCATTGGGGATGTTTGTCGGGTTCGTCAAACAAGTCTTTCACTGTTGGGTACACTTAAAAGTTACCAGGCTTGCTATCAAATAAGGCAATCTGATTAAAAGTTTCAAAATACATCGCCACTTGAAATCCATCCACTGTGCCAATCAATTTCATGTCGGTGGACCTTTTGAACGGTGGACACCTCAAAGTTGACACCCATTCTTCAATTTCTATGTCATATATAGTGTTGTGTTCTTCATCATAGCACTTGAGAGCAGCCTCCCAACCTAGTGCTTCAAATTTATCAAACACACTAAACGCTTAAAGCCGGGATCATTAGCCGCTTTTTTCACACATAAACGCCTCACTTCTCTTTTGCAATGTGTCCAATTTATCTCTAAATAATTCAGGTTGTCATTCTAAGGGATAGCTGGACAACACCTCGCCTCTCCAATTTGGTTTGGGAATCTGCACTCGCACTTGCTCTAGCTCCTCTTGCATTTTTTGCCGTTTGGCTTGAGCAGCTCAACCACTGGAAGATGTGGCTTTCCTTTTCCTTTTTCTGAGGTTCTACCTATCTGTACACATAAATAACCCAAAACAAACCAAGTTAATTCGATAGATACATCCCCACACTTTCTTGTTACTATGGTTGTGGATATTCAACCAATTATTCAATTCACCAAAATCTCAGAACTCAAATAAACAATTGATTTTCAACTTTTCAATGTAAAAACCATATGTTCAAAGAACTTATCCACTATCCGCAACCACAATGTATCACCATTACATTAATTAACCAAACAAGCAAGTGGGTACAAGTTCAATCAATTCTACCTTAACAATCTTGCAATGTATACAAAGAATTGAAAAAGAACATACCTTGGTTGTTGAATAGGATGATAAAATACTACTTCTTTCACAAAAGGCAAAGAATCCCCAAAATTTCTTAAGAATTTCGACAACCAAATGCTCAAAAATCGGATTAAAACTTCGAAATTAGTGATGATAGAGTTGATATTGTTAATCCTCACAAAAATCACCTCAAAATAGGGTCAAGAACCTTAGAAATTGATGCCTGTTTGAGAAAGCTATGGCGATGGAGGTTAGGATTTGAAGAGAAAGTGATGAAGAAGGATGTGAAAGTGAAGAAGAAAAGAGGGAAAGTGGTTATTTTGTGGTTGGGATTATGTTAAAAGTATTACTATTTTTATTTTTATTTTTTATAAATACCCGCCGTCAGACAACTGCTGCATTCAATTGCACCGTGGGCCACGATGTGGACCGTGGTCCACGGTCACCTGATACAAACCGAACCCTCAGGTCTGGACCATGAGATACGGTGTACACCATGGTTCACGGTCAAGTTGATCCAAGGGTGGTAGAACACCCCGTAACGTGGTGTGTTCGGCCACCATGACCCAAGTTCATGTCACCGTAGGCCACGGTCCTCACCGTGGCCCACGGTCTAACATAATTTTCTTTAACTAAGACATTATAAACAGACAAAGACATTATAAAAATACAAAAATTACCTATAAAATCAAAAATTACCTTACCCCCTATGAAAAATCCGAGTTGTCCCCAACACGGTAAACACATTCATGAGAATTTCCCCACACTTGATTTGGACACACTCCAAGACGAGAAAGGTCATTTTTAAAACCAAATTGAACAAAAACTAAACTAAACTATACAACAAACATAGGCCTTTACGAGGTGGGACCATCCGGTGAGCTTAGAATGAAACTCACCTTGTCATCTTCAAGCATATTAACATCTTTCCCTTCTAAGTATGGTTTGAGGCGATGTCCATTCACCACTTGTTAAACTTGATTTTGCATGTCTTCAATCTTAACATCACCAAACGTTCCTACTCTTGTGATGACATAAGGACCGATCCACTTGCTTTAGAGATTCTTGGGAAACAATTTGAGTTTTGAGTTGTAAAGCCACACTTTTTGCCCAACTTCAAATGTTCGCTTCCTTATCTTAGCATCATGCACCCTTTTAGTTTTTCTTTGTAAGCCAAGGCACATTCATACGCTTCATCCCAGATTTCTTCTAACTCGCTTACTTCAATTTCCTTAACTCACCGACTTCATTATAATCCATATTCACATTCTTAATTGCCTATAATGCCCAGTGAGCCAACTCCATTGGCAAATGACAACCCTTCCCATACACCAACCAATAAGGAGTGGTACCAATTGGTGTCTTATAGGTGGTTTGATATGCCCATAACACATCTAACAATTTAACTGACCAATATTTCCTATCGACCCGAACCGTCTTCATTAAAATTTTTTTAATTTGTCTATTGGAAACTTCAACTTGGCCACTCGTTTGAGGGTGGTAAGCCGTTGCAATTTGATAATTGACATCATAACATTTTAATAACTTGTCAAACGTGAAGTTCTTGAAGTGCGATCCACCATCACTTATAATTACTCTTGGAATTCCAAATATTGAGAAAATGTTGGATTGTAAAAACTTGCACACCACGGAGTGATCATTAGTTCTTGTTGCAACCGCTTCAACCCACTTTAACACATAATCAACCGTAAAAAGAATATATAAATACCCATACGATTTCGGAAACGAGCCCATGAATTCTATGCCCCAAACATCAAAAATGTCCACCACCAAGATGGGTTGTAAAGGCATTCGTTTCTTTTTGACATTCCCCTTATTCTTTGACAATTTAAGCAATGTCGAGCATATTCATTAGCATATTTAAGTGTTGGCCAATAAAACCGCATGTAAGTACTTTAAACCCCGTTTTAGAGCCACTAAAATGGCCCCCACATGCTGACGAATGCGCATGTTTCAAAATCTCTTGCACTTTAATCTCGGGTATACATCTTCTAAGAACTTGATATGCACAAACCTTGAAAAGATCCGGTTCGTCCCAAATGTATTGCTTGACTTGAGCCATAAATTGTTGTCTCGTTCTTTGACCAATGTTCTGGAATCGCACACATGGCTAAAAAGTTAACATAGTGAGTATACCACGTTGCGGTTGAAACGGCAATCAACTGTTCATCCGGAAATTCTTCATTTATCTTCATTGGATTATCAACACCTTCAAGTGGAATCCGAGACAAGTGATGTGCTACTACATTCTGACAACCTTTCTTGTCACGGATTTCAAGATCAAGCCCTTGGAACAACAACACCCATCGAATCACGCGTGTTTATGTATCTTTCTTTTCCATCAAATATCAGACCGCGCTATGATCCAAATAAACCACAACTTTACTTCCCAATATATATGAACCAAACTTATCTAAGGCATACACCACTGCAAGCAACTCTTTTTCGGTAGTGGTGTAATTCAATTGTGCCTCGGACAAAGTTTTGCTCGTATAGTAAATCACCACCGGCTTTTTATCCATTCTTTGACCCAATACCTCTCCAACCGTGCTATCACTAGCATCACACATAATTTCGAATGGACTTGACCAATCCGGCGATTACAAAATGGGTGCTTGCACTAATTTTTCTTTCAAACTGTCAAAAGCTTGCAAACGCTCATTAGTAAACTCAACACATCATTTAAAAACTTTTTCTCAGTCATTTAGACAATACTCGAAAGTTGAGCCGAAAATGGAAAGTCATCCATAAAAACCTCAAGTGAATCCCTGACCATGTCTGAAAAATACTCATCATACATCTTTGAAAAGTGGCCGGGGCATTACAAAATCCAAATGTCATTCGCCTAAAGGCAAAAGTCCCATATGGACAAGTGTAAGGCCCCATTACCGGTAGCCCTACTTTAACGTTGGATTTACTCATAAACGCAGTTCTAAATATCAGAGTTAACAAAAACTTTCGCAGAATAATAAAACTTCAACCATAACATTTTACATAACCATCAAATCATGTCTTATAAAACATTCGTAACAAAACATAGTCTTTAAAACATCACAACATTTCTTCGAGATGCCAGTATATTCGATTTCCATGCCATGTGTCTTCAGTCACGCGAGCTGCCTCAACCTATTTGCCTGCATGCATACTAAAAGTCAGCTATGCTGAGTGAGTTCTAGTTAATCACATAACTTACTTTTTATACACATATACGTGCCCGAAGGTACGCATTACAACATATCAAGATCAGCATTCGTCCATGCACATTCATATCTAACCATACATTATAAAGGGCGTTTCACCCTACATACCTCGGATATTTTTAGGGTCCGGTACCCTCCATCCTCGGATATTATTAGGGTCCGGTCACCCTTCATCCTCGGATATTATTAGGGTCCGGTCACCCTTCATCCTCGGATATTATTAGGGTCCGGTACCCTTCATCCTCGGATATTATTAGGGTCCGGTACCCTTTCTTCCATAGCTTCACACTATTGTAGGTTCCCAGCCGGATCTACACGAGATATCACGTTCTACGTATGTGCGGAATCCCTACGTAAGACGTTACGAGTATAGAAAACAATACGAGCTAACACACGATACGATAATCAAACACATGTTGTATTCCAACCGTAAACACGTGATACTATGATCACTGAATACAAACTCTCTGACTCGAATACACGAATAACAAAACTGAATTCTAATGAATAAGCCGTAAACAAAATAGCTTATATAGACACGACAACTTCGCCTGGCATGTTCAGGCGAAGTTGTCCCTAACTTCGCTTGTCTAACAAGTTCGCCCATATAAGCGATCTTGTTAGCAACTTCGCTTACATACAAAACTCAAATCTAACTAACACGATTACAGACACTCGACACTGAACTACTGACATCATGCACCAACAGACTCCCCCTTGGCAGTAGCTTCATCTCTTTAGCTTCAAAAACGTGTCTAGTAATCTTCAATCTTCTATCTTCAAGCATGCACTCCTTCTCGAACACAAACCGATACTATTCTTTGATATTTCCTCGCTTCGTCTTTCCAAGCAGGAATATAAAATATCTTCTTTTCATTCAACACCTGCAAATCAGCTTGCGATAAGTTTACCAAGTGCATCGGATCATAAACTCTTAGCACCTCTTGTTCATCCTCGTCTTCCATCACTGCCTCAGCTGTCTCACAATCTACATACCACCACTTCAGGTCTTTAAGCACATCCTTGGGCATTAATTTCATCGGTACTTCTTTCAAACACCGGATTGGTTTATACTTCATAATCATCCAAGGTTTTCCATCAGCTCTTAAACCTCTATCCTTGTCTTCAACAAGTTTTCCCTTTTGTGGTTTCAATAGCTCAAATTTCTTCTCTTTTATACTCTCTTTCCACACAATTTTCCCAATAACTCTAGCCATATTATCGTCACTTCTGTTTATCAATCTCAATCTGGCTAAGTCTTTCACTTCACATTCTGGCAGTGTATTCAACGATCTTAACAGTCTTTTGAAATACTGAACACCGTCATATCTCTTAATCACGAAAAGCCTCAACTGCTCATCATATATCCAGCAAATAATCCCTTTCTTTGTTTCAGCATAACCTTTAATGTTGTAACTCTTCTTGAACATTGTAGGAACCGCTGGTTTCTTCGTTTTGACGAACCACTGAGCATAGCCTTCTTTCCATCTAGGCTGCTCTTCCCATTCAGATTCATCACTTCCAATCTGTTGACTCATATCTATCTTCTCAACATCTGGTATCTCATGCTCCACATTCTCTTCTACTATCTCTCCCTCTTCAATCTCATTATCAATCACAATCTCTTCTCCAATCTTCTCTATCACATCACTCGGTAGTACATCATCATCACCAACCAACTCATCATCCATCTCCTCAACTTCCACTACCACCACATCATCACCAACAGCTGCAGTTGTCGACTCCCCCTGAGTTGTGGAAGTTCCAAGAGCTTGATCAGTTCTTGGCAACTCACCACCTGCATCTTTCGACGCATTGGGATCATCGTCTCGATCATTTCGTCTCTTGGTCCTCAACTCATCGCCTTTACAGCTCGTCTCTCCCTGAGATGCCAAGAACTCCTTGAAAGCATCTATGATTTTTCCATGTTCTACCAGCAGGGACGACTGCATCTGATTCTCTGCAACTAGGCGTTGAATAGCCTGGGTCTGGATAAGATTAATCCTTGACTGCTCTGCCACGACCCGTTCAAGTGCTGCTATTTGTTCAGAGTCTGATAGGGTTGCATCGAAATCGAACCTCATTGTGATATATCTTGAGTGTACTGAGGAGGGATTTCCGATGTCACCGGGACCTCAGAAGTAGAAATAGACGTAACCGCAGGTGGTATCGTCACCGATAACCCTGCAGTGGCCACAACAGTCGACTCGATAAATTGTGCCACAACCTCCGATGGAGTAACAGTCGGAGGCGGCAATGAAACGATCTCAGGAGCTGAAAGTTGGAAAGTAGTGGGTGGGAGGCCAAATGTAGATGAGGTAGCCACCACGGGAACAACCGTAGCGCTTGGCCTTGTAACCTGTAATGATGAGGGAACCATTGTCATACCGGATAGTGCTGGTGGAGTGAAACGTACCACCCTAGAGCTCTCACCGGCTCCCGATCCTGCACCTATCCGTTCCCTTCTTGATCTGCGTATTAACTGTTGTACCTCTTCCTCATAGTCTGACTCGCTGTCATCATCTGTTCTCTTTCTTTTCCCGTGTAGTCTTTCTCGAGTTACCATAATCCTTCTTGCCTTTGCCACTTCATCATCAAAATCAGAACCAGCCACCGTAGCAGCTGTCCTAGTAACATTCACAGTCGACACTTGGGCTACCGAGACCTGTACGTTTTCCTCTGGATCCACCCGATCCATGTCAAAAAATCCCTGACCGCCAAACGCTGCGTCAAGGTCAACGTTCTCCTCCGGTGACACAACAGGAGCAGCAGGTATAGCTTGAGGTGCTCCTGCCTGTTGTGGTGCAGGGTCCTTAAACTCGTCCCCACGAGCAGGCACATACCCCGGGTTGATCAAGTACCCAAAAAGTGGAGTATGCCGAGGACGGAGCTCAGGTTTGCTCCTCGCACTCGAAGATCTGCATTGGGCGAAGATTCTTTTGTTCACACTCTCTACATATCTGATTGGACGGCGCTGAGGTAGCGTAGGAGCAACATGATTCAAGATCATTTGTAGGAATCTTGGATACATGATGAATCTCTCACGCGCCATCGCCCTTCTCTGACGATCAATCTCATAGAAGACCATCTGACTAAAGCTGTATCGCTTGTTGTAAGTCAGAGCAGTCATCGCTGACTGCATGGTCGCACCCATGCCATCAGTGCCCGCCTTTCTCCCTGACATGCATACAATCATGACATGCATGAGAAAGCGCCACTGGTCAAGCAAAAACCCTTTCCTTCTCTGCGTATCCCCCAAGGGACCAGAGTATCCCATCCTAAAAAACGCTCCATCATGGAAAGGAGCTACAAATTCTGTCGGGTCATCCCTTGTCTCATTTCCAAACCGTAAAGCCGCCCGGATTTGTTCAGAAGAGAACTGAACAATCTGATTGTTTACTGTTGCGCGCATCACAGGGGGTTCGACTCTACAGTCATATTCCACGGTCTGCCAAAAATCCTCAATGTTGGGCAAGGATATCGGCAGAGTTGTTGTAATCGCGTGGAATATCCGCGAGCGTAACAGAAACGTGATGATTTCGCGGAAATCATCAACTCCGCTCGCCTCCGGGTCTAATGTTATATACATGTTGTGACCCGGGAAGAACTGTCTCTGGTTATCACCTCCGTCATCACCGCCTGCACCACCTGCTCCAGCAACAGCAGCCATATCTGCAACAAACAGGTTAAGTTAGATAAACGTCAAAGCAAGTCACAAGTTCGCCTGTTACCATGAGCGAAGTTGTGATCTATTCTGTATAGGCGAAGTTAAAGGTGGGGCGAAGTTGGGAACCAACTTCGCTTCAACTTGAACTTCGTCTGATAACTGTTAAGTAAAATGGTCCAGGCGAAGTTAACCACAACATCGCCTAACCACAACATCGCCTCATAAACTGTTTCAAAATATATAATAAGGCGAAGTTAAACCTCAGGCGAAGTTACGGATAACTTCGCTTAAACTGTAACTTCGCCGAATTCGAATCGGCAACAGTTAGGTTTGTCGAACGACGTGTAGATGATGATTTTGGAGATCGAGGACTCCGTAACACATGATTTTATGAAGTTTTAGACGTTCAGGTAAATTACTATCACGTAATAAACACGTTTGAAATCGGGTGTTTAAGGTTCGAAAGAACGAGGTCGTGAATCGAGTCGAAACGACCGATGATTAACCTCAATAGACAATGATAATATGATAATCGAACCCTACACACCTTGAATTTGATTAGAATCGAAGTAAGAAAAACACAGATGATCGATGAGATATGCTCGATAAGTTCGCCTAGGTCTCGGAGAGGATAAGTTCGCTGGTTTTGAAATAATGAAACTGTTTGACCTAAAAACTTCTTTATATAGGGTCAAAGTTAGTACAGGCGAAGTTATCGATAACTTCGCCTATTCCAGGCGAAGTTATGAACAAGTTCGCCGGTATTTACAAAACAAACCCCTATACTTTGAACAATTTTCAATAAAGTTTTAAAAACTTCCTTTAAAGCGTTAAATGATACGATCAAGACCAAGTAACCACGTATAAAATCATACAACTACGTAAGTAACGAAAATTTGAAAAAATAAAGTACACGGGATCAATTTCAGTCTCGACAGGGACTACCATGTTTTAGAAAAGATCCGAACAGGAATCATACTAATTACGTGACTGTCACATAGATCCGTGTTCAGCTGTATTATGACATAAAGAAACAGGTTGTAAGCAGGTAATATACTTAAAATGGTTTTCATCGTTTCTGTGATACGAGTTAGGTTCAATTAAGCTCAAAACTTAAGTGGGCAACAACTCAGAGATTATGATGCCTCCTATCTATTCTCAAAGCGTATTTGGCTTTCCCCAAGTCACCTCGAATTGACCTCGACCCGTAGTGTCTGATTAAGTAGTAATTACTCTTCGATCTTTGACTCTGCTTCCCGTTCACCTTCTTGCGTCTTGATTGATAATCATTAACATTATGAACTCTAGAATACCTTTTTTTTTTTAACATGTATATACACAACTTCAAGTAGAAAACAACTGCTAGTCCCGAATCTGGATCACTGCAGTGTCTTGACACGCTATCTTCACGGGAATCAGAACACTCACGGGCTCGTGTATGACTGGGTAATCGCTTTTCTGCCTATCATTCGGAAAGATATGTATGAAGACATGCACAACTCTTAAGGAGTTTCCACATAAAATCGAGTAGATTTAGTTAGTATCACTTCTACTTTTACGCACCATAAAAAGCTACCATGACATACAAGGACTGTTCTAAAGTCTTTTAGGCCTTATAACTTCACTAGTTAAGCACACAAAATCAGTATATCTATCACTTTCCAAGGTTGGATCAATTTTCTGTTAACATAGCAAAGAAACTTCTTACGAAGTAGTAGACTTGAAAAATAATTTCATCTCCCTAAAAGAAAAAAAAATCAAAAAAAGTTAACTTCAATCGCCCCGACCAAATCAAAGTCTTCAGGTAAACGGCTATCCCGAAGATCCAATGGATCAGCTGGACCGACCACATACAAGTATGTGTCCTTCTAACTAAGTATGATCGATTAATTTTCAGCGAAAGAATAAAAACACATCATAAAACGCCCCGGTCACTTTCAGTCATCTGGTTAATGGCTATCCTCATATTCTACAAGTAGAAATTTGGACCAAACATATCCGAAGACATGTCCTTCAAATTGAGGCAACCGACATAATTCTAAGCGATAGTGACGTTTTTTTTTTTTTTTTTTTTTTTATAAACAAAAACACACGACATGGTTACTCGGGATTGATCATCCCATTCAGCTCAACAAGGTTTTGAAATCTAGTTTTGTCAAACGCTTTCGTGAACAAGTCAGCGAAATTATCTAACGTGCCAACCTTTTCGAGCACAATCATTTTCTTCTCAGCACAATCCCGTATAAAATGATGACGAATGTCAATATGTTTAGTTTTACTGTGCTTTACGGGATTGTTAGTTACTGAGATAGCAGCAGTGTTATCAATGCAAATAGGAGTAAGTGAGAAATTCAGACCATAATCGCGCAACTGTTGTTGAATCCAAAGAACCTGGGAGCAGCAGTTGGATGCTGCCATGTATTCTGCCTCACAGGTTGAAATGGCGACTGAGGTCTGCTTCTTGCATTGCCATGACACTAATCTGCCACCAAGAAACTGACATCCACGTGTTGTAGACTTCCGACTCTGATTGCACCCTCCATAATCAGAATCTGTGTACGCGACTAGCTCCAAGTCTCCTCCTCTCGAGTACCACAACCCCAGCTTCGGCTTGCCTTTGAGATACCGCAGTATCCTCTTCTAACACTTCAAATGAGATTCTTTTGGATTTGCCTATAATTGCCCGATATTGGGTTGGGTCCACGTCTGCATCGTTGTCTGAATCAGCACCCAATTTGTGATTGACGCAGACTGGAGTATCATATGGAGTGCTGTCCTCCATCTTGAAGCGTTTGAGAACATCATGGACATACTTCGTCTGATGAATGAACATCCCGTCTTTCTTCTGATCAACCTGCAATCCTAAAAAGAAGGTTAGTTCACCCATAGCACTCATTTTAAATCTCTTCTTCATGACGGCCTCAAACTCCTGACACATGGCGACCTTTGATGCAGCAAAGATAATGTCGTCCACGTAGACTTGCACCAGTAGAAAGTCGCTCCCTTTTCTCTTGAAGAACAATGTGCTGTCAATCTTACCTCTTTCAAACTCATTCTCAAGCAAGTAATCGGATAACGTTGAGTACCAGGCACGAGGTGCCTGATGTAGTCCATACAGCGCTTTACTTAGCTTGTACACGTGATCGGGAAAGTCAGGGTCAGGAAAACCCGGAGGTTGCTCAACATACACAACCTCATCGACTTTACCATTTAGGAACGCACTCTTCACATCCAACTGAAAGACTTTCATCTCTTTATGAGCAGCAAATGCCAAAAACAAACGAATGGCTTCCAATCTTGCCATAGGAGCAAACACCTCATTGTAATCAATCCCCTCTTGCTGATTAAAGCCTTTAACAACCAGCCTCGCCTTGTTCCTGATAACAATCCCTTTCTCATCTCTCTTGCATTTGAAGACCCATTTTGTGCCAATCGCATGCACATTCCTTGGTTTTTCAACCAAATTCCATACTTCCATTTTCTTAAACTGAGCTAACTCTTCTTGCATGGCTTCAACCCACGAGCTGTCCTTAAGAGCCATTTGATAGTTCTTTGGTTCAATCTGGCTGATGAAGCAGGTGTACAAGCATTCGTTGATAATGCCCGTGTCTTTAATGCATGTGAAAACACAGGTATGCTCATTCAAGCTTTTTCTTGTTTGTACACCGGCGGACAGATCACCTATCACGTTCTCCAAAGGATGATCTTTGTGAATTCTCGTAGTCGGAACCGAACTGACATTCAGATTATCTTTCAAGTTCGAAGATAGCTCATCAATGTGTGATTGATGTTGAGAGTGAAACGGATTGATGAATTCCTCTTCAGTAGAGGCAGCAGGGGTATTGACAGCATTTGACGAGGAAGGCTGACATTCATCATACTGTGGTCGTTGCACCAAAGTGTCTTCCTCATCGCATATCATCTTCGTAGCCATTCTTTCCTCAACTTCTGCAAAATCCAAATAAGGCATGTTAAAAGATTTAAAAAGTCTATCATAGTCGAAAACCCCAGCGGGTCCCGTGCTTGGTTTTGGTGATTTATAACTTGTGATATCAGTGTTACACACCACCTCAACCTTGCTGGTCGATGTATTAAAGACCCGTCTGTTGGGAGTCCCAACAACGTATCCGACTAAGATTCCTTCGTCGGCTACTTCACCAAATTTAGAATTGGTCTTTAATATCGAACATGGGGACCCGAATGGTTCAAGACCACTCAAGTTGGGCTTTCTCCCATGCATAAGTTCATAACAGGTTTTATTTAATCTTTTAACAGTTAACACTCTATTAAGGATATAACAGGCTGTTGCAACAGCTTCAGCCCAAAACACCACGGGAAGTTTCGAATCAGCCAGCATGGTTCTGGCTCCTTCAATTAAGGTTCTGTTCTTCCTCTCAGCCACTCCATTTTGTTGCGGTGTATACGGTGCGCTGTATTGGTGTTCTATCCCCTTCTGTAAGCAGAAGATCTCCATCTCATAGTTCTTGAACTCAGTTCCATTGTCACTCCTGATGAATTTAACCCGTTTCCCCATGATATTTTCAATCTTGGTAATCAAATTCTTTACCATCTGCACTATTTCATCCTTTGACTTCAGGAAATATACCCAGGAATATCGAGAGAAATCATCAGTGATCACCAAGTAGTAAGATGTTCCTCCTAGACTTTTTACATTCACGGGACCGAAGAGATCCATGTGAAGTAATTCTAGGGTACTGACAATTGAATTGACCTTCTTGGTGAGATGGGATTTCTTGTGTTGCTTTCCCTTCTTGCATGATAAGCATTTGTCTTCAAAGTTGAAATTCTTCAAGGGAACACCCAGCACAAGCCCATTTTTGACAAGGTAGTTCATTTTCCGAAGATGAATATGTCCCATTCTCCTATGCCACAACTCGGACTCCGATTCAGTTGCTTTTGACAGAAGACACGATTCTTCTGTGGCCATCTCAGTCGACCTCATATCCATGATATACGTATTCTTCACTCTTGGAGCCTTCATAACAATCCAATTCTCTGGTATCTTGAAACCAGGATGTAGCACGATCGCCTCATTCTTTGTAAAATGTACGGTGTACTCTTTGTCACAGATCTGTGAAACACTCAGCAGATTGTGCTTCAGTTCTTCTACAAAATTTACTTTCTCCAAAGTCATCTTTCCATTCGACACCGTCCCTATTCCTGTAATCCTTCCACCGCTCTCTCCTGCGAAACTCACTCTTCCTCCTTGAACAGGTTTCCAGTCGTGTAACAATTTCTTGTTACCTGTCATGTGCCGGGAACAGCCGCTATCCACAACCCATTGATTGTTGGCAGCCCTGTTCAACTGTTCCTACACGATTAAAGCAGATGATTAAAATCTGGGGACCCAAGACCGATTGGTCTTGGGTCGATACATCCCGTACCTTGGCTGTCCAAAGTTAGTATCATAATAATTTCTGTGAGTCCTAACAGGATACCTTTTTGTGGATTGTCTATGAGGCCATTCAAACCTTAGTGAATTAAAAGAATTATTACTTATGGTTTGGTTGTTAGCAGTGAAAAACTGAGATCTTTTTCTTTGAAAACCTGAATTAGACCAATTTCTGAATTTTGATGGGTTTTCAGTTTTAACATTTCCGTTAGTTCTATTCTCAGTTCTCGAAGGCCTCACATCTCTGAATCTCTGCTTCAGAGGGCAATCAGCAACTAGGTGTCCCAATTGATTACATCTGAAACAACTCCTGTGTTCAACTTTCTTATCAAAAGTTGTCTTAGATGTTGAGGCTGTATTACTTCCCGTTTGTCTCACATATGGTGGGACATACGGGTTTAGTGGAGACTTCTTTTCAGGTGTTTTATTTTTCTCTCTCACTTTTTGGTAACACTTCCTCTTGTTTTGTCTCACTCGACTCAGATGACTTGTCCGAGTTTGATGAGACAGGACTCGGAGCAGAAATCTTAACACTAGTAATAGGCTTACTTGTTTCGCCTTTACTAACTTCTGGTTCTTTAATCGTTACTTTAACCGGAACTGTCTGACCATAGTCAACATCGACAGATTTCTGATTACTAGGGTCATAAGTGTAATTATGATTGAAAGGTGGTGGAACTTCATGATAACCAATTCCTCCCCTTTTTGGGGAACCTTGATCACTAACTAGGTGATCAAGTATAGCGGAGGAATTTCTGAATTGCTCAAGTTTCCTGTTAAGTTCCACCACTTTCACCTGGTGATCAGCTATCTGTTTATCCCTTTCAGCTATTAGTTTGGTTTTCTCTTCTAGAACTTCATAGCTAAGATCAATCACTTGAATTTTTTCAGCAAGCTTTGCTTTAAGACTTTTAATATCTTTCTCACTAGCTTTAATTTTTACTTTGTAACTATTTTCTCTAGCTTTAGTGAAATGATGATCTTCTTTTAAAGTTTTAAATTGCGCATCCAAACTAACAAACTGATCAGTTATAGTTGTCAGTTGTTCAGACAGATGTTCACACTTAGTACAAGGGAGTTCGGTACTTACCTCGGAGAGCTGGTCTGCCACATCTGCCATGTAAGCTTCATTTTCGCCAGTTCCCTTCTCACTATCTGCAGTTTCGATGTTTGCCAAATTGGCCTGTTCAAATACTTCTTCAACATGCAGATTCCAGTTGTACTCCTCATTCTGTCTGGAAATCATGGCTCTATAGTCATTACCACTACCACTCTGCTGTGTAGATCTGTTTTGATTGCGTTCTACACGTTCATTTTTGCACTCTTTTGCAAAGTGGCCATTCTGCTGACAGTTGTAACAGCGAACCTTCGACTTATCAAACCCTGGCCTTTCACCGACAAACTTCCTGCCAGTCTTCTTCATGAACATCTTAACCCTTCTCACAATCATAGCCATCTGCCACTGCAGATCCATCTCCTCCAGATCATCAGCATCGATCTGATCATAGTCTTCATCCAAAATTGCAGGATCAACAATCTTACCCTGAATGTAATTCTCATACGAAGCAATAAAAGATGCATAGAGAGCAAACTGCTATTTAGCAGATTTAACACTCATGGGCATCTTCGAGTAGTTGTTGTTTGAAACACTTGGGGAAAAACTACTCTTGGTCGCTTGAGGTTGAGAAGCATTTGATCCTCCAGCTACAAAGCACACATCACCGTTTATGTTGAGAGATACATGTCCTTCATGTGTTGAGCTAGCGCCTGACTCTCCCTTAGAGTAATAAGCAGATGATTCAGTTTTCGAACTTGATCCTGAGTTAACCTTTGCACCATACATACCCGGATCTTGAACCTGATCGGTAGGTGTCTCCTTTCGTACCATGTTCAGTTCAAATGTTCTTAGCTTGTTAACTGCTGTCTCCAGGTCAAAGTCAGCAAAGTCTTTGTCTTCTCTCATCAACACAGTATACATCTCCCATTTCGGTGGGAGAGCATCAAGAAGCTTTTCAACAATCTCATCTTCTTTGTAAACAATTGAATAGTTACTGAGTTCAGTCATCAGATGATAATATCTAGTGATGATATCATCAAGTGATTCATTTTTCAGATACTTGAAGACCGAGAATTGGGTTTTTAGAAGTTTAATCTTCGATGCACGAATTCCCACATTGCCCTCAAACCGGTTTTCAAGCGCTTCCCAAAGCTCTCTGGCAGTTTTATACTTTCTGAAAGTGTGCAGAATCTCTTGTGGAAGAGCCATTGTAATTGCTGCATGAGCTTTGCTTTCGGCCTCATACATTTTCTTCTCTTCTTCTTCCATCTCTTTGTATTTCTTGATCTGATCACGACCCTCATACTCAGCAGTAGGTGGAATGTAACCATCTTGTATGCACACCCACATCTTAGCATCTTGGTACTTGACATATTGTTCAAAACGATCTTTCCACGCTACATAATCGGTTTTCTTAAGCATCTTCGGTGCCTTTGTAGCCGAACCCGCTTCCACTTCCATCTTAACTAGTTCCGTAATGTTTATTGAAGACATCTTTCACGAAACCCAAAGAAACTCGAAAAATAAAAAAAAAATTATTTTAAACAGTACTGTAGGCGAAGTTGTGGATAACTTCGCTTAAGTCTGAACTTCGCTGATTATGAACTTCGCTTCCTTTTTAAATTCGCCTGATTCGGCGAAGTTGTGGATAACTTCGCTTAAGGTAAGCGAACTTGTGAAGTAGGCGAAGTTGTGGGTAACTTCGCTTGAGATAAGCGAACTTGAGAAGGTAGGCGAAGTTGTGGATAACTTCGCTTAACCTTATATCTCCGCTGAAACCCTACGAACAGTGACGGCAACTTCGCCTGATGAACACGATGAATATGCAGGTTTGATTTCTGGATTTTACGAGGTTTGTGAAGGTGTTATGGGTTGTTTATGATTGCAGGAGATGAGTATGACACAAAAACTCAGAAAACTCGTCCCGCGAATAGTCGAACGGAACGATTTCTATACCCGCGTGATAATCCCGAACCACACAATCGAGCAAATGCTCTGATACCAATTGTAGGTTCCCAGCCGGATCTACACGAGATATCGCGTTCTACGTAGGTGCGGAATCCCTACGTAAGACGTTACGAGTATAGAAAACAATACGAGCTAACACACGATACGATAATCAAACACACGTTGTATTCCAACCGTAAACACGTGATACTATGATCACTGAATACAAACTCTCTGACTCGAATACACGAATAACAAAACTGAATTCTAATGAATAAGCCGTAAACAAAACAGCTTATATAGACACGACAACTTCGCTTGGCATGTTCAGGCGAAGTTGTCCCTAACTTCGCTTGTCTAACAAGTTCGCCCTTATAAGCGAACTTGTTAGCAACTTCGCTTACATACAAAACTCAAATCTAACTAACACGATTACAGACACTCGACACTGAACTACTGACATCATGCACCAACAACTATACCTGTCCTTAAACATTTTTCCTGACAATACGTGCAATCTCCGAAGAGCATTCACGTACCATTAACTTATCATACGTAAATTATGCGTACATCATAAATATTCATACATGCATCTTATCTTACATCATACATAGCAATCACGTCTTTAGTTACCACCTGACGGTACATGCAATATCCGAAGATCGTTCACGCACCGTCAAGAAATCATCATACATACATCATACAAGGCATACACTTACCACTTAAGGTAAGTGTATTAACTATCACATCGAGTATGCACACAGCCCCGAAAACATAACAAGGAAGTGGGGCTAGAAACTCACCTCAATGCGGTTGCGTTCACCGTTTACGGTTATTCCCTTCTTGAGCTGTGCACGACTAACTGTATAATAATTATACGTTTCAGTAAACTATCACTACACATATCGCCTTTCTAGTTTAATTATTAACCTCAACAAACGGAGGTCCGGGGGCAGCGCCCCTGGCAGCGGGGTTCTAGGGGCGGAAGCCCCTAGCGGAGTCCAAGGGGTAGAACCCCTGGCTGGGGTTAAGCTGTCTTAACACATTTTCCATTAGCATTTTGAATCATTGAATAATATGCTACTTAAAAGTTTAAGGGCTTATTTGTAATTAAATCATTCTTTTCTAAGTCCAGGGACCATTCTGTCATTCTGTTAAACTTCTAATTCGTTACTTATCCTTAACGAACTGACTTGCCATGACGAACTTGTTCTTGTAACGAATTGGAACCTTTAACGAACTAGTTACTTACACGAATTGGACTTTTAACGAACTGGACTCTTAACGAATCAGTCCATGTAGCGAACCAGTCCAAGTAGCGAATTGGACCTTCTAATTCGTTATCTCCTTTAACGAACTGGTCATAACGAATCAAGGGTAATTCGTTACCCTTTTCCTTTAACGAATTGGATACGAACTACAGCTAGTTCGTTAATCTTTCCTTAGCGAATCAGCTGGCGAATTACCTCTAATTCGCTAGTTATTCCTTAGCGAACTAGGGTTAGGTCAGATTTGTCAGAACATTCCCTGACAACCTCGTACACGTTTTTCCGGCGCCGCCATTGCCGGAAAACTCACCGGAAAAACGTATCTTCACCATTTTACACCGTTTTTCATCATTTTTCGTCCCGTTCGATCCAGATCTGAGCTAGGGTGACCCCTAAGCTCATATTAGGTTCGGTTTATACCCGATTCCACCCGGATCTCATGACTTAAACGGTTTAACGGTGTCGGCTCGTCGTTTCATGATTATATCTAACGGATTTAAGCTCAAACAATAAAATACTATCACTACCTCGGGTCGGTTTTCGGTTTCCTTCTTGATATCGGTTTAGAGAGAGAGAGAGAGAGAACTAGAGAGAGAATTTTAAGTGTGTGTTTTGTATGGTGTAAGGGATATGTGTAAATGAATTAAATGGAGGATTAAGGGTATATATATTTTTTATCATGGGCTTAAGCCCATGTTCTTTCCTTCATTCCTCCATAACCCAAGTCCATAACCCATATCCATTTACCCAACACAAGTCCATCTCGTATTCTATTCAACTAAACCGATAACGACCTGCTATAAAATAAACGCACTTTATTTTATTAATATAACCGAAAGTAGGATGTTACAACAAGTGAAGGTGGTTTTGTGTTTGTTATCCAGGTGGATGAAAATTTGATTATACCCTCGAATACCCATCAAAAAAACAATAATATTTTTTACCAGAAAGTTTTTCAATTATTTGATCAATGATCGGTAACGAAAATGGTCTTTTGAGGTGGCGGTATTTAATTTCCTATAATCGATGCACACTCGCCACCCGGTTACTGGCCGGGTGGCGATTTGTTCACCCTTATCATCTTTTATTACCTGGATTCATGCTTTCTTGGGAATTACATGTGTCGGGCTCACACATGTACTGTCTGAAATGGGATAAATGATCCCCGCATCCAACCACTTGATCACCTCATTTTTCACCACTTCCCGCAAGTTCGGGTTCAATCTCCTTTGAGTCTCCCTTGTTGGTTTAGCTTCCTCATCTGTAATTTTTTTATGCATAACAATAGAAGGAATAATACCTTTTAAATCTACAAGTGTCCATCCAACGGCTGCCTTATGTGCTTCCAAAATTTCACCAATACCCGCTCTTGATCTTTCTCCAAGTTAGAAGCAATGATAACTGAGATGGTTCCATTCTCTCCTAAAAATGCATACTTCAAATGGCTTGAAAGTTTCTTCAATTCAACATTTGTCGGACACTCCAAAGATGGCTTTGTGCCTGAGTTAATCTCCGTTGGCAAGCTCTCAAATTGATTTGTCCATGGTGTTCTTCCCTCTTGCATAGCTAGAGCATCTTGTTTTTGTTTCTCCATCCGCAAAAGTACACACGTGAACCTATTCAGAATCATCACAAATACAAGCTTCCACAAAATCCTCATCATATTTATGAGGAATACAATGATCCACCACATCTGCCATAAAACACTCTTCACCACTTAAAGGATTAGCAACGTTAGTCAAAACATTAACGCGCATTATTCGATTACCAAACGTCATGTCAACGGCACCCAATCTACAATCAATAATTGGGCGGTGTTCAAAAATGGTCGACCTGAGATAACATTTTGTTGTTGACTTGAGTCAACTGATGAATAATCCAACACCAAAAAGTCAAGAGGATAATAAAAATCCTCAACTTTCACAATCACATCCCGCACAATCCCACAGGGAAATTTATGAGACAAATTAGCCAATACAACTGTGGTCTCAATACGTTTCATAGGACCAAAGTCGTATTGGTCATCCCGGGAGAATGCTCACTCCGGCTCCAAGATCTAATAACACCCTTCAAATTTGAATATCACCAACTTTAATATTAATTAAAGGCGTTTCTGGATCTTGAAGCTTAGGAGGAAGATCTCCTTTTAAAACCGCACTTACTCGCTCGGTCAAATCAACCAGCCTAGGCACTTTTTGTTGCCTCTTTTGAGTGCATAACTCTTTTAAAAACTTTGCGTATGCAGGAACTTGTTTGATTGCTTCAAGAAGAGGTAAATTTACTTTTACCTATTTAAATTTACTTTTGAGGACCCCGTTTTAAAATTACATTTTTCTTACCCGGGTCAAGCAAAGCCGAAGGAAATAGAACAACATTTGGTTCAACTTCCGTGTTTTTATCTTTTGAATTTGGTGCTAGACCCGGTGCTTGTAAACGGTTTTCAAAAGTGACATGTTTAGTGGGTTTGTTGGTTTCAACTTCATCATCACTTTCATTACCCGTAATGTCCTCAACTTTCCCATCAACCAAACCCGATGATAAACTAGTTTTATATTCTTTACCACTTCTCAAAACACTAACATGGCTAATAGGAACATTACGAGAAAAGCTATGAGAAGGATTTACCTTGGTTTCACTTGGCAATGGACCTTTGTTTTTCTTCATGTCCGACACTTCGGTTGCAAGTTGACCCATTTAGGTAGTCAATGATTGGATGGCTTTGTCACGGACTTCATCCTTTTGCATGCAAGCTTCATCAAGTTGATTTTTCCGTTGCATGTCTTGTTGCATCATCTTTAACATATCCATGAATTCATTCCCACTTGATGAACTTTGACCCGAAGACCCACTTTGACCACCAACCGTTTGCTGAAATTGACCTCGAAACCCTTGATTGTTCCCGCCATGAAAGTTGCCTTGATTGTTTTGTTTTTGGCGAGGAACATAACTTCCTTGACTCCCTTGAAAATTCGGATTGGATTGAATAGCCGGATTCCCATAGCGAAAGTTTGGATGATTTCTCAACCTACGATGGTAAGTGTGAGTTCATGTTATAGTTTCTACCACCACCCCATTGACCTTGAATTGCATTCACCTCCTCCACTTGTACTTGTCCCACAGTACACACATATGATGCATGACTCAATTCATTAAAATTCATACAAACATCAATTACTTTATTAGTGGTTTGTACTCCTCCATATTCCACGACATGTACTTGTGGTATTCCAATTGTCGGCCTTGCTCATCATGCGGTTTGGGCCTTTCTTTTTGATGTGACTGGCATTTGCTGCAAAAACGCCCAATCATCTTGTTCATAATTAGTGCCAAATGTACCATTTGTAATTGACATCATCTTCTGTATTCAACCCCTCATGAAAAACATTCAACAGGTTTTTGAGGACAATTCTTGATCATCCTATTAACCCGTTCAAATGCTTCATGAAACATATCACCCGATTGTTGTTGGAAAGTTCTCAAACTTCTTCTTGCATCATTAGTCTTTTGAGCCGTGTAATACTCTTCCAAAAACCTTTGTTGCATCTCGGCCCAAGTATAAATTGATGCGGAAGGCAATGTGTAAAACCATCTTTTCGTTGCTAAACCCTTATACATTGAAAAAAGGACCAACTTAACTTCATCCAATGAAAAACCTTGACCCCCAATCGTGTTGCAAATATAATTATATGCCTCCAAATGAAAATAAGGTTCTTCCATTGCTAAAACCTTATACTTTGGTAGACTTTGGAGCGCATTGGTTCTAACCTCAAATGTTCTTCCTTGTTAATTTTGAAGGATAACCACCAGAGATGGATTATTAGTGATAACCAGTTGAAAGTGAGCTTCAGTTCCCCTTACCATTTCTCTATTATGTCTTATTGGAACCCCGAATGGTACTCTTGGTTGACCCATTTGCATATACATGGGCTTTGGAGGTGCATATTGTTGAAATTGTTGCTCTTATAGAAGAAATGGTTGTGGAACTTTTTGTTGGACAACCGGTGATGCTTGAACTTGTTGTTGAACAACCGGTGGTGGTTGTCTATTAATTTCTTTGAGCATAAGCAAAATTCCGTTGATTCACCCTTTGATTTCCATCACCTCCCGTGTAATAACCTTCCACTTCATAAATGATTGAGGCCCAATTATTGAAGAATGTGCCATGTTATATTTGGAGGCCCATGATCGTGCTTCCAATGGTCGTCAACCAAAACGGGCATAACTTGTCCCACGAACCTCCGTTTCAAGCCCATTACTAGTCAAATCGAAGCTTGAGACGAGGAGCACGTTGTGGAAAACGCCTACAAAAGTTTGGCCTTTGTCCCAAGCCCAAAAACTCCTTCTAAATTAAGTTATGGGCCTTTTGATGTTTTTCGTCAGCTTTTACATTTTCTTTTTGGGTTTGTGTTTGGCCCATGGCCTTTTTTGGGCCCGTTTCGTATTAGAAAGTCTATTTGTGTGTTTCTTATGTAATCTGAATAGGTAGACTTGAATTTGATTAATAAATATTTTTCTCTTCATTTCCTTGTCCTTTGGTTGGGATTTGGGGGGTTTTTGGAAGTTCATCACGGGAATTCGTAGAATCAACGTGATTTGATCTTTATTATCATTTTACCGCTGAATCATTAACCCTCAAACTCCCCTTCAAACCCATCACCATAAACATCACCATGTGTTCTTGAAGATTGCACAAAAGGCGGTGGTTAATATTGGAAACTTGATTGTGGTTGTTGAAAAATCGAAGTGGTATGCACTATAGGTGGTTCTAGTTGGTATGGAGGTGGTTGGTATTGTCGAGATGATGATTGACCGAAATTAGGAAATAGTTGGGAAATGGGTGGCAATATTGATGAAGATGGGCGTGAATATTGACCGACAGTGGGCACAGTTGTGTAAGTTGGTTTCACTTCACTTGAAGAAGTAGGTGTGGTAGTGGAATTTGGTGGAGTTGTGGCTGGTAATGTCTGACCCAAGGTGGGAGTCGGTGATTCCATTGTGTTGTTCGATGCAGTCGGAGAACCAAGAAGTTTGTTCTCCCGAAGTAAGACTCGGTTCCTTCTAAGCGTTCGCTCAATCTCGGGATAAAAAACTAGTGGTGATGACCTGTTAGAGCCTCTAGTATGCATACACCTGTAAGTACCTCCACACTAACACAACCAGGGTTAACCTGAAAACAAAAACTACAAAAGTTAACACACGTTTCTCACTACTCCCCAGAAACGACGCTAAAATTTGACGTGAGGTCGAAGTCTAACTCAAAAATAAACCAAATACAACTAAATAGAAAGTTGTTAGTGGGTGTCGAACACAGAGAGTTTGTGGAATGCGTGCTTATTAGTAGCTTTAACAGACAATTAAATTAAACTAAATTGCATAAAAATTAAATTTAGATTTGATTGATTGGTTTTTGATTAACTAAAATAAAATAAAACAACTTGCAAAACAACTATTAAGATTTACAAACCGATTAAGAGAAAACAATCATCCTAGATTTCAAGTTTAAATCAACACTAATGTTCATGCTTACTAGAAAGAACAACATATACATAGTTCATGCTTGATTACTTGTTTGTGATGAAAGGGAACTAAGTACTTGGATTATTATAATGCAAGGTTGTTACCCGACAATCAATTAACTAAAATCAACACTAGTTCTTCCCATGATATCTCGATTGCCAATGGCACCAAGAACGTATGGTTTAGATTATAATCAAACATAAGCAACAACTTACGAACAATTATTCAAACACCATAACAACTAAACAAACATTGCAAAGTTATTATTGTAGAAATTCAAGCATAACATAGTGTATCAATTAAACCTTACATCCAAGATGATCACCAATGGAATTAGCCACTCATGGTGTCGTGAATCATCATCACATCAATTGTATTGTTCATAGGAATCAAAAGCACAAACCAATGATTACAATCACCAAAATATTGTTTGACACAACCCAAAATCTCCCTAGAGGCGTTCCCATTGAAAAGTATGTTAAAAGACACCCCAAAACCGCCTAAAAAGAAGAAATATTTCGGTAGTTATGACTCGGATCGTGATACACGGTCCAGACTATGGTTCCCATAGATGCCATGTTACGGTCTATTATGCTGAACTGGTACCAGGTTGGCCGTGGACCGTGGGCCACGGTGGTCTTCATTTTCACCGTCTTCAATTTGGTCCATTTTGGTCCCTTGAGCTTTCCTAACCCGTCCAATAACTTCCAAACTTCCTTGTAGCTCCCAAAATCTCCTTTTAACCTGCAAATAAGTTGTATGGCCATAGTTATATATTTCTAACAATATAACATTTTAAACATAGTTGTTTAACACAATTACGCTTAATTATGGGTCATACTCCGATGAACCAGTCAAAAGGTATCGCGATGGGTCATACTCCGATGCCGTCGTGTATCGTGCCACTGCCCTTTCTGGTATTTGGTGAGATTTCCATCGTGTATCGCGATGGCTCCTTGGCTAAGCCCGTCGCTTATCGCGATGGGTTTATATATCAGAATTTTCATATTTGATCCCTTTACTTTAATAACTTGTCACGTCTCGGTCTTGCTTCTACTTTTCAAAAACAATAAGGCAGCTCTCAAGTGGCTCTCGGTGACGTCTTGGTCTTGCTTCCACTTTCCAAGAACAATAAGGCGGCTCGCAACGATGCGAGCGGGCGAAGTGCAAAGTGAAAAATCAAAGCGCCACATTGCGCCCCTTCCCATCGCCATCGTCCTCGCCAGAGCCTGTGTGGGTGCGCGTCTAGTGCGTCGCACCCTCCGCTAGGACCACTGGGTGCATTCTAGGCATAAAAAGTATTACTATGGAAATTTATCTCTTATAAAGAGCTTCCAAATATTTCTCACTTTTCATGTGGGATGGATTTTAACTTCCTTATATATACCCAAGTGGAATGCTTCCATTTTCTTCATCCTTCCATGTGGGATGGATTTTCCCTTTTACATTTCCTTAATGTGGGATTATCATCCTTATGAAATATTTTTATTTCTCTTATATATGGAAATGATTTTATTTCTTATTTTAATTTTTCTCATTACTATGTTTTTGAGATTATTTTCGATCCTTCAACTTTACTAATTTGTCAAATTTTGATCGAAAGTTTTGGGGATGTTACATCCTCTCTTCATTGGAATGAATCTCGTCCTTGAGATTTGTGGTGAGTAATTTCTTTGCTTATTGACTTATGATCATATTCTAACTCTAATATGATTCTTGAGTTTAACTCAAACTTTTTGAATGGTTGTAATTCTTGATTTGTTGTTAACTCGCATCTTTGGATGATGTATTCAGTTAATAGTTCAGAATATTATAAGTAATTGTAAATTGCTAAGCATAGTGGCCAATTGTGTTTAACTATTTACCTAACCTTTTGTATTCTAAATATTTAGTGATGTTAACTAAATTGTTTCTTGAATTCAGTCTATCGAATCCTTTTGATTTATTCATCTTGATAACATTCAAGATATTCATATTTGAATAATGATATCCTTTGTTTCATGATCTTGATGAATTCTTTCCGTTTTATGTCTATCTATTATTTCTTTGAACTTTCAAAGTTCCGATAACTGATTTTCTTTGAAAATACATGTTCTTATGTCTAGTTTAGTTTATGATTCACTTCATGCCATATTTCTATAGATGATGAACTATATAAAATATATAGTCTCTTGTATTTCGAAAATTTTCGAAATTTAACTATCTCTTTCCTCACGGGTATCAACATTCTTATGTAAAGACATGATCTGTATGCTAATATCTTTCTTTATATACATTAGGGATTTAATACCATTTTCTTGTTACAAAATTTCTTGTTTAAAATGAGTTTACAAGCGGTTTACAAGATTTAACTAAACTTTTAGTTATTTCTAATGCCTTTGGATCTTGAACATTCATTTGGCTTACTCTTGTCTACTTCTATTCTTGATTGTCGGATGTTATTTGTTCGTTTAACATATTTATCTTGGCATTTCCTTTCTTAGCACCACTTTTACTTGCGTTATTTGTCTTATTCGGGCATTCTGAGCTGAAGTGTCCGTTTTTTCCACAACTGAAACATACAACTGTTTTCCTTTTTCAATTGTCTTCTGAATGACCGAGCTTCTTGCAAAAGGTACATGTTACCAATGGAATATTTTTAGTTGGTCTTAAACACTTTGCGTGATGTCTTCTGCCACAGTTCTGACAAATTAGTCTCGTGAATTTAAACGATCCTTCCTCTTTTTCTTTGTTTTTCATTGCTTTCTTTTCCTTGGTTCCTTCTTTCTTTCCTTTTCCATCCGTATCTTCCTCTTGATTTCCGATTAGACCATTCATAAGATAACCAACTAATGCTATGGCTGAATCAACGGTTTGTGGTAGATGAGACCTCACCATGTCTCTAATTTCCCGAGGTAAAACCCCAAATATAGTGAGTTACTTTGTTGAAATTGGGTGTTACTATATGTGGTACCAATCTACAATACTCATGAAACTTGCTTTGAATAAGATCGGTTTCATGCATGGGATAACTTTTGTAACACAAGTTGTTTAAACATAGTAATTGGTACATAGTATCTCTACCCTTGGACATTATTAGGGTATTCCACCATTCCAAAGTTTCGCTTTTAAAGTTTTGAGAGGAGTAATGAATCTTTTGAATCTCAGTACATTGGCTGATGATAACTATGGACTCAATTTCTTCAAGTCATCGTAAAGCTGATTTGGCACCTTTATCTCCATAGAATTCCTTTGGTCCATAGGCTTTGAAGTCCTTAAAACTACAGCCTTGGATTACTAATTGTTTCTTGAATTTACGATTGAATTTACTTTCAGCGTTGGAGCTATGAGCACTTTCTTCATTATGAGTAGGATTTCGGTATAGACGAGTTCTAACAGTTTTGTTTGAATGCTGAGATTTAAGTTTATGTGACCTTTCTTTCATTGCATCGATGAGAGGAGTCATTGCATTATGAATCATTTATTGTATTTTAACAAGCACTTCCTGTTCAAGTTTTGTCATATCATTGTTTCTTCTTTGAATTGAAGCCTCGTCATTATTCTCTTGATTGTTTCGGTTTGACATTTTGTAAACAGAATTTGATTTGGCACGAAAGTAATTTCTTATTTATATGAAATGTTTGCAACGATGGCGTGACATTGAACAATTGATATAAGTACAAAAGATTTAATTTGTCTATGAAATATTTAGCGATTTTGTCGTTTTCCTAGAGGAATTTATTTTTGTCCTTTCTTCTTCTTTTTTCACATAGCCTTAACTAACTTTTTCCTTGTGGTCCTTTGTTTCGTACAGGGCGAAATTTCGTTGTTTATTCTTTGTTTGAGAAATGAGATTGGGATAATCTTATAAAATGATAATTCCATTATATCATTTTCCAAATATCTTCATGATAGTTTATTAGGTTCTTGAGGGGCATCAATACTCTTCTGTTGTATATTCTTGAAATGATTAGTACATACCTTGTGTACACATAGACCACGAGAATTTCTATAATTCGCTTTCTATATCTGTTTCATTTAATATTTGTTAATTATTTCATGTAGCGTTGACTTGGGGTTAGTCATCTTTTTGGATTTTGCCCATCTTGACATTTCCTCAATCTCCTAGCTAGTATTCTTTCTCTTCCAGATGTACTGAAAGTATTACTCTTAGAGTTCATGCGATCTTTTCTTGTCATAATTCTATTAAAAGATACATTAATAATTTCAAGGAAATTTAAACATATCTTTTATTTATGTTGTTTACAAGATTGCACAACATTTATTACAACTACTAAGATTCTTATTTCTTCATCGAACAGTCAGTTTCTTGATCTTGTTGTCTTTCTTGATATTTTCTTCTTTCTTTCTTTTTTCCTTTTGCTTAACCTCAGTATCCATATATTTCTTTAGCATTGTTTCAGCTAGTTTAGTGACATTGATTTCATAATGAGTTGAATCATCTTCAATGTCATACATTTCTTTGTAATCCATGTTTTGTCGTTCACTTTCAGTGCAAGCAAAGTAAGGATGTTGAATTGCTGAATAATTAAAATGTTCCTGTCCCAGAGGATTTTCTTTTGGATAAGTCATTACTTCCTTTCCTTTCAGCATCATTGGTTTCTTGGATCTACTTGATCCGGCTCCATACGTTTTCTGACTTGGAATAATCTGAGCTAGTGGAATTTCATAATCAAACGAATCTGAATCTTCTTCCAATGCTGTTTGGTATGAATTTTCATCACTAGATATATGAATTAGGAGTAGAGAGGTTCCCATATATCCTTTTCCTTTACCAGTTCGAGGTTGAAATGATTCTTGGCAAGATTGACGTTCGGACATTTATACGAGGTTATATTAGGGATAGGAGTGTGTTTTCCCATTTTATCCGTAAAAAAGTTTTAATGATTATTTATTTGATATTATCAATTGAATACTTAATAACTATTATACACTTATTTCTGATCAAAGCCTAGGTATAATCAAATACTTAATTCCTTAAGATCGATGGCTCTGATACCAACCTGTCACACCCCGACTTAGGGCCTAGGCGTTTGACCAATAGTTGGTACCTGTTTTGTAAATATATTAGCGTTTGTTGGTTATTTAGCGGAAGTCTTTATTTTATAATAAAATATTAATATATTTTGAAACCTTTATTTATAATAAAGTATTAATTTATTTGAAAGGCTTTTTTGGATAGTAAATATTAGAGTGTTTGATTTATAAACCTTGTTCTATTTTACATATCATGCTATAATATTTTAAGGATTTAAAACTAAGCCATCTCTACATTGCGATTGTCTATCTTCTTGAATGGCTCTAACTCCTTGATACCTGTACTAATATGTTTCCCTGAAATATGGGGGAAAAATATGTCAACGATATCCTGGCGAATCCTTGACTCTAAAAACATTTAATAAATCTTTCTTTGATAGATAAGATACTTTTCTTAAACAATCTCAGCAGAAACGTCTCTTATTTCAGGGATTTGTACCATTACAATACAGACACAATTACGGTTCTCCGAAAATTGATGCCCATTGGAGAACTTTTATTATGACCTCTAGTCTACGGCCACGTAGCCTTGATTGTTAGACTAGACAAATTATGTTTGGATCAAGACACATATGTACTCGGTCTGAGTTGCTTTTATTTTCTATCTTGTATATAGTAGGGATCACGTAATCCCTTAAATCTATGTGTTAGAGATCACTTAATCTCATAAAAATATTTGCCTAACTTTGTTAAGCTAAACAACCATTTTATCTTGACTGAAAGAGGTTTAACATATTAACATGTGATTGTCTGTTCTGAATAATGTGGTGATCACGTTTGAAAAAACTTTATGAATGAATGATTATTATCCTATAATAAAATAGGTTTATATAAATACCCCGACCGTCTCTTGATCCAGCTACAGACCTTTAGTCTGGTTTTGAAAGCTTTAAACCTTGATTGATCATTTATTTGAATAAAACATTAAGATCTGATATCTTTCTCTTTATTTTCCAGTCATGTGCTATGTTTCTTCTTCAAGAAGAAATGCCTATGATATAGATTCCTTCTTCAAAAAGAAACGCCATTTTTCTATAACCTTTGTATATAAAGTCTTATTTTTCTTAATCATAAAGAAACATTATTTTGACTATAACCTTTATATGTAAACTTTTACTTTTCTTAAACATTTCAACTATACCATTTGTATGTAAAAGCTTAGGTTTCTTAATCATGAAAAAACTATATTTTAGCTATAACCTTTGTATATATATAATTTGTATTTCTTAATCAAAAAGAAATATTATTTTAATTATTAACTTTTAATAATTATAATAAAAGTTATTAAAATAATAACTTACGCATAACTTCTACCTTACACGAGTATTCGGAGTTGTTACGCTTAAGCTTGTACGGTCAGCACTTTACCCTATGTTGCGTACTAGGGCTTAAATCGGCGGAACTTCGGAGCTTGGAACGCATTACGAGGTTCGGCACGCAAAACAGTGCTTAGCACACAAAACGAGGTGTGTCGGTCATCGGGACTTGTCGCACATACTACATGGCGAGTCAGTTTACGGGGATACAATTATCGGGCCGAGTGCACGAAAACCGAGGTTGATAGAGAAAGTATTTTCAGAAAGTGAGAGATATTGGTGTGAGGGAAAATGAGTCGTGATCCTACTTTATATAGGTTGAAACCGGGTCCCTGATGTGTTGTAAAACACACTTACATTTCGTACCTTTTTATCGCGTTCTAAGTGCTTAATTATATATTAATTGATGATTTTAACTCGTTTTAACATGATCTTACAAAGCTTAATACTTGGTGTAGGTTATGACTTTTACAAGAGAAAAAGTATGGGTTTTGGAAGAGAAAGAGGCCTTTATGATCAATTTTGAAGACTAAAACTCAAGGCCCGACCCAAGCCCACAAGATCAAAGCCTTACATGATATTATATAAGATTATTAACAAAAAAAAACCCTAACCAGCCCTAAATCCCGAAATCAACACCCACTTCACCAAGAAAATTCGTTTTTTACAATTGGCGGCAAGAGAGGAAGAGAAAAATAATTTTTGAGGCTTTATGGTGGCTAGAAGAGGAAGGAGATCATTAAGGACAACTTGGTACAGAAGCTAGCATTCATCCTCATCAATAATCTCAGCCATAATCATTGAGTATACATCCATAAACTTTGTGTTCTTGTTCAAGATTCATAACTTGTTGATTTTGATCATTAACTTGAATTGTTTTGCAATTAAATTGAAGATTGAGTTGTGCTTGATTGATATTGATTATTGAATGAGTTTAATTATATTTTGGTTGAGTTTAATCATGTTAGGCTAAACTTGTTAGTTCTACCTAGGTTTGATGAATATTGTTAGGTTTTAGTAAGTAATATGGATTGTTTGATCATCATGACTTGATTTGTTAATGAAAGTTTGGTTTATTATTAAATTAGGTTGTGTTTGTTGGCTGGGATTTTGTTAATTATACTCATGTACCTCTTGCTTTGATTGATTGAATCAGTTTTGATTGATTTTAGCTTGTTTGAACTCTTTACTTTGTGTTTAGAGATTGTTTGCGGGGTGTACAACCGTAGGGTTTAAGTGGGTGTGTTAATTGATTAGATTCAGCGGATAGGAACCTTCTTAGAGACCGAGAGGTGATAGGAAGTAAACTCGACTCATTAGCTTTTACATGTTAGGATTAGGATCGCGCGAGAGCGGATTCGGTTCTTGTCGGGTTTGGGTTTGTGAGCAATTAGTTGATCGAGTTTAATTTAAACCAAATTGTTCCTCTATCCTTGGTTACGGAGTATTCGTTTCCATTAGGGTCGTGTGTCGGTGAGACCGAGAGGAGAGTCGATATTAGAACACTTTAGCAACTCGTTTCCCGGTTTGTTCTTAAAATCAATTAAGTGTAAGTTAGGGTTTGTTAGTGAGACCGAGAGGTGATCTAGCTTTCTTGAGCGAACCTTAGTTGTGTCATCCTAAGATACCGGTGTCGTGAGGCTATTCAATCCATTAGCTCATTAGATCTTCAATATGATTCTTACCTAGGTAGACGTTCTCTCCAATTACAGTTAAGTCTCTAAGTTTCATCAAGTGTTTCGTAAAGTTAAGTTAAGTTTAGTTAAAGTAAGTTAGGTCAAGTAGTTAATTATTAAAAATCATAAAAAATATTATTATTCTTAGGAAGGTCTTGTCTAGGGTTTAGTGATCATAACCATTTTCACGTGTCCTTGAGTTCGATACTCGGACTTCTTAGGTCTATACTACTTTTGATCGGTACACTTGCCGGTTGTGTGTGGATTTATTAGGAGTTTCGTTTTATAAATTTAAACCTTATTTGTGAGTTACATAGAAAGAGCATTCATTAGACACACATCAAGTTTTTGGCGCCGTTTCCGGGGACACGGTTTGAGGCTTATTGAGAACGACCCGATTTGGGATTTACCTATTGTATTTTCGTATATTTAGATTATATTAGTTATTTTAATTAGTTTAGTTTTAGTTTAATTTTGTTTTTAGTATTTTATTCTATTTTTATCTGGTGCCCGTGATCCTTTTCTTTTGAGTGTTCTTTACAGGAAATATGTTCGGGCGACAAGTTGGAACGCCATGGTGCAAAGTGTGCGGCGGAGATCACTGGGTACATGATGATTATGAGCGAAGGAGGATAGAAACCGAGGCAGAAAAGGCTGACTTCGAATCACTTTGGGTACAACCTCCATACCGTTTCGCATATGATCTGATGGGGAACTTCTTAAGGTATACAGATTCATTGGGAAATATATTAGAGCCCACCCCAGAATTGGAGGCAATAATGGACGATGTACTGCATGCTATTGTGAATGACTCGGTATATGTTCCACCTCCGAGTCAAACACTTATCGAACCCCTAAGTGAGATTGAGGATTCAAGAGTAGGGGAAGAGATAAAGGAGGAGCATTTGTCTTCATTGGATGAAGAAGGTGAGGATCCATCCGGCCATGAAACAAGTAAGTACTCTTTTACTAGCTCAATTAAATATGATGATGAATATGAGATCTCTAACCCTTCAAGTGCTTCTAATTATAATGATTATTTCGATCCACTTGATGCATCACACTTGTCTTGTGAGAATGATATGATTCAGGATTTAGAAGGAGAACATCATAAGTCTGAACTAATTAAAGAGGCGAATGTGGTTGTCTTGGTTGAGGGTTGTCATGAAGAGGTTGTGGAGGGTACCTCTATGGAAGTAGATGATATGCAATTTGACCCGGGTGGTGACATTGAAGGAATAGAAAGATTAATTCTTAGAGAGACACCACAGAAGAGGGCACATGTATACTTGGATCAAACGAACTTGAAGGCGAGGATACGACATACGAAACAACATAAAAAGTTGACACACAGCAAAGATGACATCCTCCATTACATGACTCGTATAAACTTTGGTCCGGGTAAGTATAAGTCTTGGTGGTCCAGCCCGTTTCAGTTTTTCAAAATCTCTTAAAATTTTTCTGGTGAGTTTTTTCCAACTAATAGTAAACGAATAAAACGAAACGGGTCGAGTGGGAAACAGATAAAGGAGAGGCCAGCTGATTAAAATTGAGATTTGGGGTCAGGCTGAGGACCCATTAAACTAAGTGCTCTCCGGAGGCAGCCAAGCTTTAGAGTTTTGTTTCTTTTATTTTATTTTCTGTTTAGAATATCTCCTTACTAAATGCCACTCATACTCAATCTCCATTCGAGTCAGCCGATTTAGGGAGTATTCTTTATTATATAAAAATCCAAAAAAACTAAAAATCATAATAATAAAAAAATATGTTTATTTCTTTCTTGTGTTTCAGTTTTGTACCGCCATATGTGAGCGATTTTGCTCAGTACAGGTTATACTTTTTCGCATGGTAGCTCTGATGGAGTTTTGGAACTGGTTCTCCCGAGGTTGCGGCCGCGAATGAAATGCTATACGGTCGCTCGATTGATACACAGCTGATGAAGAATCTACATATAAACCAGGGGAGTAACCCGTTCTCTATTTTACTTTTTTCTATTTTAAATTTTTATTTTATTTTATTTCTTTTCCTTGTTATTATCGAGAACGATTTCGTTCTAAGTGTGGGGATGAGAATTTATTTTACTTAGTTGTAGAAAATTTTTTTAAAAATATATATATATATAAAATAAAATTGTTTGGTTTTTTCGCTGAAAATTATGTCTGCTACTTAAGTTCGAGGGACATATACTTGTATATGTTTGGTCCTGTTATCTACCTGTAGACATACGGGATGGCCATTGACCCGAAAACTAAAAGTGGCTGGGGCGACTGAATGTGAAAAGAAAATAAATTTTTTTTTTTAAAAAAATGTCAATTGAAAATTGCTTTTATTCTACGTTAAGCAGGAAATGATATTATTACCGTTGTGTTAATGAACTCTCGGAACTTTTGAGATATATAATATAATAATAAAAGAAGAGATGGTTTGCATATCTGATTTGGGATGTTTCGGTAGGCCCAACTAGCGTTGATAGTCTCCTTTAGCAGATTTTATATATATAGTAATTTGAAAACGGTGAACCCGAATTTCGATGCTTAGGGAGGATTACCATAATCTGAAAACTTTGAGATGGTAAGAATTAAATGCACTCAAATCAGCACACCACCACATGTCCATCTTTTTACGAGCTTTGAAATAGTTATATACTTTAGGTGATATAAAAAAAAAGAGAGAAATATGTTTTGAAAGTTATATTGTACTCTGAAAATTGTTCCAAGAAATCAAATGCTTGTGAGAAAGTTATGTATTGTAAAATGCCAAAGAAACATTCTTTAAAGTTAGTAAAAGAGGCCAAAGATGCACATACTAGACGGGACATAGATTTTACGTGTTACCAAGGGGATAGTGACTCTGAGGATACACTAATGGGGCTTGAAGGTTCTTAGTCAATAAATATCAAATTAGGAATTTATAAGACAAAGTCCAATAATATTTAGGAATAGCTCGTACGACCTCCACATGACCATTCATCCATCAAATTTCACCGAGTGCATCTAATTAGTACTATAACGAGTCCTTGACTTATGGTGATTTGTCGAATCAATTTTCTTCGACTCTAGTTCTTCTAGTTCTCTTTGTCTGAGATGGGGTAGGTGTAACCTTAATTTTTGGACTCAAAACACTTAATGCAATTGGGGGCTTGATAGGTTAGTGGCTGGGTTTAAGTGGACAACAATATAGGCAATCGTGGTCAATATGTCGAGCTGTTTCTTGTGCTTTAATACCGATAAATAATCTGGGAGTTTGTTGTTTTTCACTTGGTTATGATCCTGTGTAGATTTTTTTTTCAGGGACGAAAAAGTCTTAAGTGTGGGGATGTTTGATGTGTTGTAAAACACACTTACTTTCCGTACCTTTTTATCACGTTCTAAGTGCTTAATTATATAATAATTGATGATTTTAACTCGTTTTAACATGATCTTACAAAGCTTAATACTTGGTGTAGGTTATGAGTTTTACAAGAGAAAAAGTACGGGTTTTGGAAGAGAAAAGAGGCATTTTTGATCAATTATGAAGACTAAAACTCAAGGCCCGACCCAAGCCCACAAGATCAGGGCCTTACATGATATTATATAAGATTATTAACAAAAAAAAACCCTAACCAGCCTTAAATCCCGAAATCAACACCCCTTCACCAAGAAAATTCGTTTTTTGCAATTGGCAGCAAGAGAGGAAGAGAAAAATAATTTTTGAAGCTTTGTGGTGGCTAGGATAGGAAGGAGATTGTTAAGGACAACTTGGTACAGCAGCTAGCGTTCATCCTCATCAATAATCTCAGCCATAATCATTGAGTATACATTCATAAACTTTGTGTTCTTGTTCAAGATTCATAACTTGTTGATTTTGATCTTTAACTTGAATTGTTTTGCAATTAAATTGAAGATTGAGTTATGTCACACCTCGACTTAGGGCCTAGGCGTGTGACCACAAGTTGGTACCTGTTTTGTTAATATATCAGAGTTGCGGTTTATAGCGGAAGTCTTTAAAAATATTTATATTGAAAACTTATTAAAATCTCGGGTTTAAATACCCCCTTGATATTTCAATACATTTCTTTGAAAAACATAACTCTTTATAATATTTTGAATTAAAATATCTGAGCCATCAGATAGTATCTAATGACTATAAATCCAATCTTCTATTCCTTCTTGCTTGCCTGTTCTAACCTTTCTTGTTTCCCTATAACATGGGGGAAAATACGTCAGCACAAAGCTGGTGAATAACGCTGACTCTAAAATCTCTTTTTCAATACCTTTGTGAAACCAACAATAATACCTTTGTGACTACTCATTAGGCGCCCAACTAAATTGGGATCAAATTACCCTAAGTACCATGTACAATTAATTATATACAGAATATCATTTCTCTGAACAGTCCCATAGACCTTCAGAGGCATGTTGATGATATGCATGGCCTCGAGGAACTCCAAGTCACCATGTATGTTTGGATCCAGACAAATGTATACTCTTAATCAGAGTGTCCATTTCTTATTATTGTAACACAAAGTTTTAAGGATTCGTAAATCCTATGCAAACATTTTGACTCATTATAAAAGGTTTGGGCCGTATTCACCTTGTCTGTTTATAATCAGTTTCTGTTACTGATTCCTGTGTCCTGATTTCGTCTTCTTGTTTTGTTACCTCACACCTATAGTACGAGAATAACCTTTGTATAAATAACTAGATCAGCGATCTACCTTAAGACCTTTAGTCCGTTTTGTATAGCTTTAACCTTGATAAAAACATTTGTTTATTCAAAACATTTGGACCTTTAGTTCCTTTGTTTGTTTATCATTTTCATACTATGTTTCTTCTTCAAGAAGAAACATTAACTTTATATTCTTTCTATATGAATATTATATTTCGTAATAATAAAGAAATACTATTTAACTACAACCTTTACTTAAGAAAAGTTATATAACTCTTAATCATAATCAAGGTTCGGCTATACCTTCGACTATGATCTAATCCATTTATAATAATAAAATAATAACTTAGGCAGAACCCATTACCTCGCACGGGTATTCGGACTTAGATATTCATAAGCTTATATGGGCAGCACTTCTACTCTATGCACGTTTATCGAGGCATTCTTGATCAACTCTTCTTGGCACGCAAATCGAGGCAATGTTCAGGACGCCGTGTCGTGCACGTACTTCGAGACGGAATGTCGGGTTTCTTGAGTGGTACGCACTTCGAGGAAACACCGGGTTTTGGCACGAATTACAAGGTGATACTATCGGGTCGGTGGCACGCAAAATGGTGTTCGGCACATAAACCGAGGTAGAGATAGAGTGTAAATTCTAGAGAGAGGGGCTGTGAGTGTATAAAATGAATGTGCCATGGCCACCCTATTTATAGCCGATTTTGAGTCCCATCGCGTACCATGATGGGCTCATTTCCTGACTCCGTCGTGTACCGCGACCGACACATTCTCGCCACGTGGTCTGACACGTTCTGCCACGTGTCTCTTCGTGTTGCCACGTGTCACCAGAGTGTGACACGTTTTCGTGAGTCATCACGGCCCATCGCGTACCACGATGGCCGTCCTCTTGGACTCATCGCGTAGCGCGATGGGTCCTTAAATATTTATTTTTCATTTTGGTCCCTCTTGTTTGACAGCTTGTCATTTCTAGTCTAATTCTCGTTGTCCAAAAATACTAAGGATGCTCTTAAGCCGCTCGCGACGATGCGAGCGAAGTACAAAGTGCGCCATCAAAGCGCCACATTGCGCCCAACGCCCGTCGCCTTCGCCTTCGCCATCGTCCTCGTCCTCGCCCGAGCCCGAGCGCATGCGCATCGGGTGCTACGCACCCTCCGCTAGGACCACTTGGTGCATGATATTCATAAAAGAATATTACTATGGAAAATCTCTTCCTTATAAAGAGCTTCCATTTCTTTACCACTTTTCATGTGGGATGGATTCCTTTTTCCTTATCTTCCTTATAAAGAGCTTCCACTTTATTACATCTTCCAATGTGGGATGGAATTTGTTTCATGTAAGAATTCTTAACTTAGGAAATATTTTTATTTCCTTAATTTTCTTATAATTCCTTATTTATTATTTTTCCATTACTTATCTTGAGATTATTTTTGAGCCTCCAACTTTTCTAAGTTGTCAAATTTGGATCAAAATTTTGGGGATGTTACAAGTTGTGCTTGATTGATTTTGATTATTGAATGAGTTTAATTATGTTTTGGTTGAGTTTTATGATGTTTACATTAAGTGTTTTCTTCTATCCAAAAATCATGTTAGGCTAAAGTTGTTAGTTCTACCTAGTTTTGATGAATATTGTTAGGTTTTAGTAAGTAATATGGATTGTTTGATCATCATGTCTTGATTTGTTAATGAAAGTTTGGTTTAATATTGAATTAGGTTGTGTTTTTGGCTGGGATTTTGCTAATTATACTCATGTACCTCTTTCTTTGATTGATTGAATCAGTTTTGATTGATTTTAGCTTGCTTGAACTCTTTACTTTGTGTTTAGAGATTGTTTGCGGGGTGTACAACTGTAGGGTTTAAGTGGGTGTGTTAATTGATTAGATTCAGCGGGTAGGCACCTTCTTAGAGACCGAGAGGTGATAAGAAGTAAACTCGACTCATAGCTTTTACTTGTTAGGATTAGGATTGCGCGAGAGCGGGTTTGGTTCTTATCGGGTTTGGGTTTGTGAGCAATTAGTTGATCTAGTTTAAGTTAAACCAAATTGTTCCTCTATCCTTGGTTACATAGTATTCGTTTCCATTAGGGTCGTGTGTCGGTGAGACCGAGAGGAGAGTCGATATTAGAACACTTTAGCAACTCGTTTCCTGGTTTGTTCTTAAAATCAATTAAGTGTAAGTTAGGGTTTGTTAGTGAGACCGAGAGGTGATCTAGCTTTCTTGAGCGAACCTTAGTTGTGTCATCCTTAGATACCGGTGTTGTGAGGTTATTCAATCCATTAGCTCATTAGATCTTCAATATGATTCTTACCTAGGTAGACGTTCTCTCCAATTACAGTTAAGTCTCTAAGTTTCATCAAGTGTTTCGTAAAGTTAAGTTAAGTTTAGTTAAAGTAAGTTAGGTCAAGTAGTTAATTATTAAAAATCATAAAAAATATTATTATTCTTAGGAAGGTCTTGTCTAGGGTTTAGTGATCATAAGCATTTTCACGTGTCCTTGAGTTCGATACTCGGACTTCTTAGGTCTATAATACTTTTGATCGGTACAAATGCCGGTTGTGTGTGGATTCATTAGGAGTTTCGTTTTATAAATTTAAAGTTTCTTTGTGAGTTACATAGAAAGAGCATTCATTAGAAACACATCAGTCCCATCGCGTATTGCGATGAGTCATTATGAGCAGAGAGTGTCGCGTGTCACCACGTGGCCTGCCACGTGTGCCATGTGGTTGACACACATCTTCCGTTGGTTATCCTGGTTATCGCGTATCGGGATGGTCTAAAGTCTTGGGCCGTCGTGTATCGCGACACCGCCCTTTCTGGGATTTGGTGAAATGTCCATCGCGTATCACGATGGCTCATTGTCTAAGCCCGCCGCATATCATGATGGGTTAATATATCATAATTTTCATTTTTGAGCCCTTTACTTTAATAACTTGTCACGTTTTGGTCTTTCTTCCGCTTTCCAAAAACAATAAGACGGTCAAGCGGCTCACGGCGACGTCTTGGTCTTGCTTCCACTTTCCAATACCAATAAGGCGGCTCGCGGCAATACGAGCGCGCGAATTGAAAAGTGCGCCACATTGCGCCCATCGCCTTCGCCCACGCCCGAGCCCGTGCCCGTGCGCGTCGGGTGCTTCGCACCCTCTGCTAAGACCACTGGTGCATGGTAGGCATAAAAAAATATTAATATGGAAATTTATCTCTTTATAAAGAGCTTCCAAATCTTTACCACTTTCCAAGTTGGATGGATTTGAACTTCCTTATTTATACCAAAGTGGAATGCTTTCATTTTCTTCCATCCTTCCATGCGGGATGGAATTTATCTTTTTCATTTCCTTAATGTAGGATTATCTTCCTTATGAAATATTTTTCTATATTCTCATATTTGGAAATGATTTTATTTCTTATTTTTGTTTTTCTGGTTAGTTTGTTTTTGAGATTATTTTCGATCCTTCAACTTTACTAAGTTGTCAAATTTGGATCGAAAATTTTGAGGATGTTACGGATGATGCGGAGTTTGATTATGAGGATGAAGAGGAGTTTTGGATGAACATGGGGGTCAGTATCGGCAGTAGAATCAAAATCCTCAATATTATCAGGAACCTCAACAAAACCATCAGAAAGTCGGCAATATCAGGCACCGAGACGTCAGATTAACCGACAGCCAATGATTCCCCTTTACGAGTTTGATGATGGAGTCCCTGGAGCGTATATTCCACCAAATGTTAGGGGAGTTCAAATCCACTTCATTCCATAAGTGGCCACGAACCCTCTACAGATCATTGTTCTAGTTGGAAATGGGAGAATTTTTCAGTGAGACAGAGCTGTTTAACCAAATTACCCACTTTTCATGGAAAGGCTACCCAAGAATCATATTTACACTTGAGTGATTTTAATTCGATCTTTGCTACTATCTCAAGTCAAGGGTTTACTGCAGATGAAGTGGAGATGGTTGTGTTCTAGTTCAATTTGAAGGATGCATCAAAACATTGGTTTTTATCATTACCTTCTGCTAGTATTTATATGTGGCGAGATTTGGCACATATGTTTTTGGATAACAGCCATCAGAAAATATCAACAACATATGGATGAAACTTTCTATGAAGTCTTCCAGAGATTTAAATTGTTGTTGAGGACTTGCCCTCACCATGGAATAGCGTTATGGGAGTTAATAAAGGCATTACAAGACGACTTTCTAATGATGATGTTCGAGACCTCCAAGCTACTACTACTAACGGATCTTTTTTTACGAATGTTAAAAATGAGGATTGGAGGCATCTTGAAAGACATACAATTATTCGAAGAGACGAGCTCAGTCGAAGAGAATGGTAAAAAGAGTAGTTGTAAAAGCGGTAGACAGTAAATGGTCAGATGATATAAAAATAGATTGGAAAGGAAGGTGGACAAGTTATTGGTTGCAGGTACGAAAGAAAAGGGTAACCAGGGAAAAACATACCTAGTCTGCGAAGGGTGTGGTGACCTGGGGCGTGAAATGTCGAGTTGTGGAGTTCTACAAGACGATGAAGATGAGGGGGGAGATGTGATTTATGTGCAGGTTGAACGAAGGTATATTAATAATAACATTAATTCAAATACATATCACCCGGGGCTCAAAAGTCACCTGAACTTCAGTTATGGAAATCGAAACACTCAACAGAATCCAAATTTTCAAGGCAGTTCTTAGAAAACAGGTTATCAGTTAAACCAGAGACAGTATGTGAACAGTTCAGGTAGTGATCAGAGCGGTACAATCCGAGAGAGTATGGGGGTTATAATAAAGTGTATCAAAAGAATTATTATCAGGGACAAGGAAATTCTTCGGATAACAAAGAAAAATTGATAAAGGATGTGATGGAATTCTTAATGCAAATGAAGACAGATCAGGAGATTCAGAGCAAAAGTGTGAATCTGAGACTAGAGCTGTAAGAAAAAACTAATGTTGCAAGGGATAAATAGATGTGTCAGCTAGCGGAGAAAGTGGCAGGTCTGAAGAGAAGTCCATCCAAATTGCCAAGTGACACTTCGAAGAGTTTTGAATCCACTTGGTCCAACTTATTTTTTTCTTTTTGTTCCTAGTTACAATTCACAAAAACGAGAAATGTAAAATATACTCGAAAATAAGCTCTGTCATATTTAACTCTTACGAACATGAATCCGTCGCGAGGTGCGGGTCATCCACTACTACTAGGTACGTACGTGTGTGTATATATATAACTTTCATTAATTATTTAATAAATATAAAAATAATATGGTATAAGATTATTAGCCCAATGATTTGCTCATTTTATTGTGTGAATCCAACTCTCACTACCAACATCCCAAATGAGAGAGAAAGAGATGGCGTCGTTTGACGAGACGGAGTTACGGCTAGGCCTTCCTGGCGACGGTGGAAACAAGACAAGCGAAGCTGGAGACGCCGCAGCGGTGCATACCACTGGAAAGAGAGGTTATGACGACACAATCATGGACTTGAAGCTGAAACTGTCATCAGATGATCAGAAAACCAAAAACGACCATGTCATTAGTAACCCTCCAGCAAAGTAAGCTTAATTAATTATAATTAATTTCCAACCTAACTATATATATTCTTGCTAATGTAACAATATTGGAAATCCAACTATCGTATAGGAGGAGTAAGTAAGTTGTTTAAAAATAACATTTATAGGTATGATTATTGTTATTGTTATTAAAATTAGGACACAAGTGGTGGGTTGGCCTCCGGTGAGATCATACCGGAAAAACATGCTTTCGGTTCAAAAGAAGACAAGCCTCCGCCGCCATGAAGAGACTGGTGATCTGTCGGCATCACCACCGTACAGCGGTAGTGGTTGTACGGAGGCGTTTGTGAAGGTGAGCATGGACGGAGCTCCTTACCTCCGTAAAGTTGACTTGAAAATGTACAAAAGTTATCAAGATCTCTCTGATGCTTTGGGGAATATGTTTAGTTCCTTCACTATTGGTAATTAAATAATTAATTAACTAGCTAATTGTTATTTAATAATTGTTTTATAATTACTAATTATTAACTAATGGTTTTTGACCATGCAAAAATCATCTTGCTTCTAGGTAGTTGTGGAACACAAGGGTTAAACGATTTCATGAACGAGAGCAAACTAATGGATCTTTTGAACAATTCCGACTATGTTCCGACCTATGAAGATAAAGACGGCGATTGGATGCTCGTCGGAGACGTTCCCTGGGAGTAATTTTTTTTAACAATGTCATAAAATATTTAACAATATGGGTTATAACACATATTATCATCAATTTATTCATAATTAGTTACAATTTAACATTTCAGGATGTTTGTTTATTCATGCAAGCGTTTACGTATAATGAAAGGGAAGGAAGCTATCGGACTTGGTAAGCTCATAAAATTACTAATATTATGTTTTTAAATTTTTATATCCAAATTATATTAATCTTTTGAACGTTTAGCTTTAAGAATATCTAACAAATGTGCTTTCAATGCAATTTTAGCACCGAGGGCTATGGAGAAATGCAAGAACCGAAGCTAAACGCAGCGAACAAACTCAACCGTGACATCTTGCTCGTTTGGTCTTTGTGTGGCACGCGGTATCAAGAACTCGACATGGATGAGCAGTTTGTATGTTCGTGGTTGTGCGTATTGTTTTAAATAAAAGTTTTATTTGGATTGGAAGTTGATTGTTGATTATATTATGAGGGTGACGTATATTTATAAACTTGAGTGATTGAAATTTATGAACATAAATAGGCAAGAGACCAATAAATATCATTAGTATATGTGCTAGCATAATCTAATGTTTCTAGCCTTTGTTTTGGTGATTTGTTGTAGTACTATGTTTTAATAATCAATGTATCTTGTATTATGAAGTATATTATATTTCCATGTAGGTGATTGTAATGTTAAAATCTTTCTATTTTATTCTACTTTTTAATCTTCTAATAACGACATAGCCAATGTCTCATGAGTATTGTTTTATGTGACATTGTCGATGCAAAGCAACCGACTAACAAGACATTGTATTAGCAACTACGGGTGTATGAAATTATCAACATGTAGACCTCATACAATAAGTGAACTACGTACCTTTATCGTATCATCTTTTATTTGTGATCTAGGAGTACCATGTGGAAGGGCTCTCACTCCATGGATCTAAAGTACGCCAGGGATAACATTATTGTTGTTACTATAATATAAATTGAACGATTGGATCATATATCTATTAACATATGGAGATTGATAAGTTTACCATCACACCCAAAGTTGATCAAGTTATATCATGTCGTGTTAATTAGTTTGACGTAACATATGCCCTATTTATTGTCTTATCTAGTTCGCATATATACCATGAATACATAGTTGAATCTAGAGTATTAATGCATGATAGATGCTTATTTCTTATCCTTTGTTTATGTAATGAATAAGGATGGAGGAAACGGGACATAATATGACAGGTTAAATGACAAAATGTGATATGATTTTGATTTTCATTTTTATTTTTATAGTTTTTGTGAGACATGAACACGTGAATGTCAATGTTGGGGGCACGCATTTATTTGGGTTGGTCGGTTCACGAATAATGCATTATCTTCAATAATAATAAATTTAATTTGAATGAAGACACATAAATAGGATGCGCATTAGATAAATAAGGTTTTCATATTGTTAATCTTTCACAAATCCATATCTAAGCAATATATATATATAGGGGTGAGTTATTATATAATAATGATTTATCGTACATTACGTACGTGACCTTTCAGAGTGTTAGATTGTAAAACACACGATGGCAATTTCGTAAATAACCCAAAAACTAGTTCATGATCAAATTCATCGAACAAAACGATTCTGATCTAAATTCTAAACTTTTCTCTCTATCTCATCCAATTTCTAAACTCTAATCAAAGCTTAAAATATGAAATCTCAAAAGTCAAAAACCAAAATAAAAAAGAACGATGTCGAAGTTCAGAAAAATATTCAAATTGATCAAAAATTGATTATTTAATCAATCGATTTAATGTGTAGAAGGATTTAGATTCATTAAACAATTATAAAATTGCAGAAATAATGCACTCAATTGAGCTCTGATTAGGATTCAAAATATCACATTTAAACGTTCTGAACAAAACTGAAGACAATATGTAGATTTAAACATTCTGGTCAAAACGATCACCTTTAAACGTTCAAGTTTAGAAGTTCAGAACAAAAATCCAATAACTTCATAACAAATAGTTAAGAAGTTCTAATCAAAATGTTTTGAAATTCAATTTAAAAGGTTTAGAAGTTCTATTAAAAAAAGTTTAAAAGTTCAGGATAAAAGTTTAGAAGTTTTAATCAAAAAGTTTAGAGGTTCTATTAAAAAAGTTTAGAAAGTTTTATTCAAAAAAGTTTAGAAGTTCAGGAAAAAAGTTTAGAAGTTTTATTAAAAAAGTTTAGAAGTTCAGGAAAAAAATTTAGAAGTTCAGTCAAAAAACATAAAAGTTTAAGTTTAAAAGTTCAAACTTTTAAACATCCAGTAACATAAAACTTGAACAAACCTTTAAAAGTTCAGAAGCTCATATATGAAATTAAACATCTGAAACATGAAATTGAACATTGAAATCACTTCATATAATCTCGTAATCATCAATCGACCGTTAATTTGATAATCGATTCCATCATATGAACAAATATGGAACGTCTTCAACTGAGTTTCTGCAAATGGTGTATTTCAATTCTGATGAAGAAGACAATGATTATAGTGATGAATCAGATGACTATGAGTATAATGATGTTGATGATGTTATCCAAGAAGAAGAAGAGAACTAGAACCAATATGAAATAATTTACAAATTTAAAAACCACATGATTTTTGAAATCTAGGGTTGAGTGTGTTGCGTACCTAATGTACGATAAGAGATTATTGTACTGGATCTTATATATATATATATGTGAGTGAGTTCATTGGGTGCACCCTCAATCACCTGCATTACATCATTTTTATAAAAGAAATAGAAACCCAAAAACAAATAAAAAAATTATAAAATTATAAAACAAAAAAAAAATGTTATCTAGCATCCCCAATAAAAAAAACTTTTCAAAAAAATAAACAAATTATTTAAACAATTACAAAAAAAACGAAAAAAAATATCTAACATCTCCCGTTCAAAAAATATAAAAAACAAATCTTGGTTTAGCCTTCGGGTTTAGTTTATCTTTTAAGAATAGGTTTTTAGGGGGTTTATGTTTTTCCGGTTGAAGGTTAAGTTTTTTTAGGTTGGGGGATGGGGTTTTTCTTACATACGTGATGATGGAAAGATAGTGGGAAAAGAAAATTGGAGAAATATATTATAACCGCCACATTGAAACTCAGATTATCTTGTACATGCGTTAAAACATAACTTGAAAATTTTCATGAACACTACATTTAGTGAGATAACCGTAGGTTGGTTTTTAATATATATATATATATATATATATAACTTACATATATACATTAAAATTATAACGAAACGTGTTGTTTTACATATTAGTTCTTTAAAAACTGATTTTTACATGTAAAATTTGAATGAGATTTGTTATTTTACGTGAAAAGTGTTAATGAAAAATATTTAACCCCCCCTCCCCCCCGGAAGCTAAAAAACCTAAACCCATTAAAAGGTAAATTAAACCCAAAGGCTAAACTAAGTTAGAGTTTTTTGGAACGGGAACGCTAGATATATGTTTTTTTTTGCTTATTTTTTTATTTAATTTTTTGAAGGTTTTTTTGGACCGAGGATGCTAGATATACATTTTGGTTTTTTTTACCTTTTTTTTGTTTATTTGTTTCTTTTTTGTTTTATAATTTTTCTAAATTATTTTTTGGATTTTTTTAGGGTTTTTTTCTCTTACACAAATAATGTAATGTAGGTGATTGAGGGTGCACCATAAGGATGTGGGTAATTGATCAAGGGTTGGGAAAGGAGTTATCCAGTTCCCCACTTTTTTGGAGTTCTCTTTTGAACCTAACTCACTCTCTCTATATACAGTGCAATGATATTTTAAGGACTTGATGAGTTATCAAAACTTTAAGAACTTAATATGAATCACACAATCATTTAAATGAGAATAGAATATGTGACTGAGATTAAATATGATAAATGAACTAGGAGAGACAATAAACATTTATGATGATTACACTATTGTAAATGTGAGTTACACATGTGTAAAAATTCGATTCGGTGTGCAAAAAACATTGTAATTTTTTTACGTACATGTAATCTACGTTTTACATGCACGTAAACAAAAAAAAATTCAAAAAAAGTAATCTTATGTTGAGTTCTTTTAAATTCTTAAAACTCAAAGTGGTTTTTAAAAGAAATTAATACTATACACACACACACACTAGTAGAAACCCGCGTGATGCGACGGAGATAAAAATTATAACACTGTCTTGTTTTTCGTTAGTTAATCAATACTCTCGTGATACATTGTACTAGTTAGACGTGTACAAAACCGGTTTGGTTTTTGCGTACTCCAAGCCGGTTTGGGTCAAACCGGGGAAAACGATTTAAGCATAGAAGTAACCATACTGACCCCGACCGGCTTGGGTCGGTTTGAAACCGTTTTAACCGCTTTTAAAACCGGTTTGATTGAAAAATGCCCAACCCGCTATACAAACCGGCGGTTTGGTTTTTCGGTTTCCGGTTTCGAACCAGTTTTTTTACGCCTCTAGTAATAGTACTACCATTACTTTTTTTTTTATCATAGTATTGGTGTGGTTTATCTATCTTGTTTGACCAATAACCCAACCTACAGATCTTGCAACCTTTATTTAAAATCCAAGAGCTAAATCGTTGGATCTTAACAAAGTAAAACGCTGACGGGAAACTCCAAGAAAAATAATCTAAAGAAATTGAGGTCTATTAGGTAGTTTGCTATTTTTCTAAAAACGTCATTTTTTTACAGCTAACCTTATCCCTAAAGTCGAATGTCCCTACATAATAAAAAAACACAATATTATCATTCTAACTCAATCTAGTTTTATTTTTGACCAGTTGACTTCATTAGGTCAATACTAACATGCCAAACGACCCAGAGTTGAAACACAAGTAAATAAAAGGAAACTGTCTAAAATGATCAAAAGTGACATGAAGTGCGTACTTATTATTTGATGGAAGAACCTCACAACATACTTAGAAAGTGTATATGTTTCATATATACAGAAAATATTCCAATATTAGGCAATTAAAAATGCAATAGTGAAGTAAAGATATCCTTAGCACTTTTTATACAAGTAAAAATGATGTAATAAGTAAAAGAAAAAGAAGATGAAAAATATAGTGTCCATAACTTAATAAGCTCACAACGCTGAACTTGGAGGTCTGAAATTACACTTAAAACCTCCACTTCTTCGCAAGAGAAGTATGGTTTGGCAAATGATAAAATGTCGTTTTTCATTGTCCTTCGCCATCTCCATCAACGCCAATCTTTATATTAAAAAAATAAAACATAATCAGTAGTTTATTATGGACATAATTTGAGATATAAAAACCAAATATTACCTTACTAGGAAACCATCATAAGCAAGGTTGAAACTGGAATAACGATGATCAAGCATTCGTCAAGAGAAAAGGTACATTGAACTTCATCTGGATCTTTACGAGCCTGCCAATTCTCTCATTCAGTCAGTGTCGTTCTCAAAATACCTCCATCTCTGCTTATATCTTACACTTTGGATCCGTACCTGATCCAAATTGTAAAGCAACCAAACCGTTTAGGGAGCCAATAACTGATTTTGACGGAGTTTCTGAGCCGAACCAGTAAGTACAGTTTATGAAGATCCAAACTGCAAAACCAAACCGGTCAATTTAGCTCGGTTTGAACAGTTCAGCCGGTTTCAACAATTTTTTAGCATACCTAAAACCAGCCCGACCCGTTTCACCCATAACAAAAAATTAAATTACTAGTTTTAACCCGTTACCGACAACTCACCCGGCCCATTACAAGTTGTAAGTCAACATCATTAAGTCATTAAAGTCAACCTTTCTCTTAAGAGGTGGCCTGCTAGCTCTTCGGACTAGGCTTGACGGGCTCGTCCTCATAGTAGCTTGTATTGTGCTAGTGGTCTGCAACATTTCAAAAATCATATACTTTAAAGTTGTGTTAACTAAAACCTGTTTTTGATATGACATGTCTTTAGATGAAACTTTTTGAGAGAAAGTAACTGTCAGAAGTAAATAGATCAATGATCCAGAGTGTTTTGAAATTGTGACCCAATGCCCCAATTATATATAATCATGCAAATAATCACGCATAATCATAATGCACATCCAAATTAAACTAATTAAAACCCATGAACCCTTACGAGTAAAAACGCACTGAAACCTTTGAATCATACTAAATATAAATAAACCAACACAGTCATGAATAAAAAGTTGTACATTTGAGCTATGGGAATAAAAAAAATTGAAATGACCCGTTAATATGTTAATACGAATCATTTGAATCTAATGTGACAAAATATTTGTAATCGGGTCAATACATCAGAAAAAACATATAATTCCATACAGCTTAAGAGTAAAAATTGGTTATACAAGCGGGTAAACCTTCCATAAATTGTTTTTAAAGCATAAAAGAGGTTACCATGGTGTGCCATATGACAAGTTATGCTATAAGCTTCATGAGATAAAGTGTGGCCTCCATGATCCTTTGTCATATTGTGAACTCCATATGCAGCCGGAGCACTGCTGGCTAGTAGTGTTCCCGCACCAGGTACCCGACCTAAACCAACCATTTTTTTTACATGACATGATTAGTTTATAGTTCAAGTTTGGGGTGTTCATGGTTCGGTTTTAAACCGTTCAAACCAGCCATCAGTTTGGTTATGCAGCCGATTTTCTTTATTGGTTTACGATTTCAAAGTTTTCAAACTGTTCAAAACCGGATGGAAAAATTATAATAAATCTTATTAAAAGTTTGATTCTACATATATTTGGTTATTAAAAACTTTTATACTTTGTCTTTCACTGTTAGTTCGCACACCATCGAGTCTTCATAATCACTTGCTTCTTTCTTCTAAAGTTTTTGCTTGTTCTCCATCATTTTTACATATGGTGTCTTTTTATGAGATTATGAATGATGGCTAAATTCATCTTTAAGAAAGGTATTAATTATAAATAAAGGCATAAAATATTTGATCAAAACATGCTTTAAAACTAAATATTTGATCCAAATCAAGGCAATAGCAATATCATAAATTCTAGATTTAATAGTTTCTTAACAATTGTGCACTTTGTTAGTAAAAAGTAGTCATCCCTCATGAGTAAATCTTCATAGTAGGCTTTGTTACTGATTTTGACAAAAAATGAAATAAATACAAACAGCTTCAAAGCTCAACTTTACATGAAATACAAAAACATCATTTTTTTAAAGACTCAATAAGCCCAAATCAAAACCAAACCGTTGGTAACGGTTCGGTCTTAATTTCAGTTGTTAATGACAAAAAACAAGTACTAACGGTTTAGCCAGGGCCGGACCCGAAGATTTAAATACCTCGGCCGATCCGAAATAAAAAGGCCCCTAAGGCGTAAACCTTAGCGAGTAACGAAGTATATGGGTAAAAATTGGTTTTGGGTCCAATATATTAAGCATTGGCGAAACCATAAAGTTATAGCCGGATGGTTATAGTATGTATATATTTTATGTCTGTTAGCTTATCATAATTTTTTTTGCTGATGTAAAAAATAAAAAATAAAATTAAAAGCTTGATAAAAAAAGGGTTGCAGGTTGTCTTTAAACTATTAATTAGTACTGTACTAGGCATTTCAAAAAAAATACTCTATAGCCTGTATTGACTTTAACCACTATACACCTACTAAATTACGTAATTACAAATATACCCTTTAAATCATCTTCTTCTTTACATAAAGTCTTCATCTTCTTTCTGTTTACATCTTCATATTTCAGGTTTTCATCACTGCAGCTACTCAATTAACTAAACAAATTTTGGCCCCTGAAGATCGCGTACCCTGAACGGTCGTCCGGCTTGCCCTACCCTAGGGCCGGCCATGGGTTTAGCTCATGGTTTGATGTAAAAACCATCAAAGCCATACCGTTGAAACCCCTGGTCAAGAATAATAATATGTGAACAAATTATTATTATTTACATCTTCACTATTAAGGCGTGTTTGGATGTGTATTTTGGAAGATGATATACCTGAATTATTTTGAGGGAACAATTTTTCAGTTGACATATACCACCTTGCATCTCTGCCCTTTTTGGGATATCGTTGGTGCAAAAAATACGTGCATACCAACAAACAAGTATAAATCTTCACACACAAATCAAGACAAATCATCAGTTAAATATATGAATCTTAATGCAATAACTACAACTAATTAGGTAATTAATGGATATATATGAAGTTTATAACCTGCAAGATAAGCAATTAAAAGTATACTCAAGGTACGATATCTTTGAATTGAGACACATACACAAAATCAATCTGGTTGTAGTGAATAATGCATATTAAATTAAAGTGCATTACAAATACAACATTTGTTATGGCTTTTGCTGCAAATAATATCACTGCATTGGCAAACCCAAAATTAAATAGTTAACAAACAAACAAATTCAATTTTAATTGAAATTTTAGGTATATTAAAAGCAACCTCAGAATGGGATAATAAACCTTCATCCAAAGCAGTTTTAGCTTCGTCGATTCCCCAGTTCAATGAAACCGTCATCACATAACACAAAATGAAATAGTTTTAGAAACTCATAATCAAAACAAGATTTGAAAATAGATCAGTTGAAAAGGAAACATGTTTTTTCATCTTTGTTGGCGTCGTAATCGTCCTCCCGATGCCCGTTTCTCAATTTCATCTTCCCTAAGCTCTTCTAGGGCAAAAGGAATGAGAGTGCTTAATTTAACAGATACGAACTAATATCAATTCATACAGTTATATACGGATCTAGTTCTTGATATGTTAAAGGTGAATCAATACATGAACTGAGTGTGTGTGTGTGTGTGTTGAGAGGGAAATTCGGCAAAGTAACGACACTCTAATAATAATAATTAACACACTTGTTAATTTACATTTCAGGATACAACTATATATAGAAAACGAATTCCATTCGTTATACATGTTATAACGAATGGGACTCATTCGTCTTTGATCCCTACTTTAACTTAACAGTATTGCGAATGACTCATTTGATTGCCACCACGATTCACGAACGGTCGGTTTGCTAACGTTCGTACATCCCACCTCGACAATGTGAGAACATCGGTGATGTATTGGTAGTACTGAACACCATTCTCCCATTTAATTATACATACTTTAAGATCAGAATCGTAAAGCCACGATACAATATCACCTTTGACGACCTTCACAGCTTTGAACATCGTCATTTGGTGATCTGTTGCACGTGCTTTAACCTCTTTCTAATTTTCTTTATCAGCATACCCAATAAACCGCCATAAGTTTAGAAAGACGGGCTTTGTTGCGTACCTCAAACATGCCCTCAAAAGCAGGATCTTTCAAATATGCATAATCCTTCAAACCTGATCACCTTCAGATACTTTTTCGTTCTTCTTCTTTTTCCTCTCAAAATGTTCTTTAGCAGCTTATACATGTTCTTTGGTAAAGAATGGAATACCCTGATCAACGTTTCTACGAGTGTATAGATCAGGATATTCCTCTGCTGCATCTTCTACCTCGACGTGTTCATAAATAAACGACGTATCCCGGGATGGGATACTCATGTCAAATCAGACTTCATCATCATATATTTCTTCCATGTCCTCCTCCTTCTCCAATACGTCCAGTTCTTCGTCATTCAAAACAAGTAATAACGAGATTTGATCTCGGGATAAGGCATAGTCAACGAACTCTCCTTCCTCGATCTTATCAGCATTAGCGGTACTCATGACAACACCACGATCATTGTATATAAATAAATTGGTGTTAGCTTTGATCGACTCAATTGGCTTCACATTAGTAGTATCTTGATACACTGCCAACTGTCGATCATTGCCCTCAGTTTCAACACCACCAGATGTACTAGCATGTTGATTCTGCTCACTACCACCCATACCATCATAGGGATATTTCTCTTCATCGTTATCCTTCAACTTCTCAACATATCGTCGTTGCACATTAGTTGAAGGATGTCGTTTTCCTGGTCTTTTAGCTTCTCCCCCCTGAGCAGTAACAATTGCGCGAAGCTCACGATTCTCTTGTTGGTAGTAAGAGATGTGGCTGAGCATTCTGCGTTGATCCATCCTCATTTGATCTTGCAATTGACGAGCAACAACCATTTGACTTTCCCATAGGTGGATCAAGCTCAACAGCAGATCCATTAGTTGTGGAACAGTCAAAGAATGAAATGTGGGAGGCACTGGCTACACTAGACCTTGAGGACGAATAAACCTCATGAAAGATAAAGTTGAAGGCTGCATTGTCATCGTAGTTGGTGCAGGAGTTGTAACAATTTTAGTAATAGGAGAGGTCGGCATAGAAGACAACATCGATTGAGGAATCGATGTGAATCGTGGATCAGATGTTGTCGTCGTCATAAGTGTAATAGCCAGGGTACAAACAACAGTAGATACTGTCACTAACGGAGTTTTACCGTCAGAGAGTGTGAACTAACAGGATCGGAATTATTAATTATAATCAAACAGCATAAATAAAGTTTTCAAAACTACCAAGACATTAAGTCTTAAGTAAAATGGGGAAGCGAAAAGTGTAAATCAAATAGTTGTGCCACACAGGACGACTTAAAACACAAGTTATCAAGATGAAAATTTAAAAGAAGTTTTAAAACAATTGTGTTCAGCGAATGCATGTCCTATGCCGCTCGCCCGCCTCGGCTACCTGAGATAAACAAACTAAAAGTGTCAACACAAAGGGTGGTGAGTTCACAGGTTTACATACATTAAAACATTTCGTTTTAGCGTTACCAGATAATGTTAAGTCAGTTATATATCAATAGGTAACTAACCGATCAAGCATGCATTACTAAGTGTTCGACACTGAAGCTGACTGTTTAACGATTGTCTTGCCACCATGTCAACCGCGACCATGGTAATGTGTTAGCCAAGATTACACCCACTCGACCTACAGTCGAGTTTAGAGTTGGGTGGGGTTTGTCAAACCCAGTAGTACTACTCAAAGGACTTTAGCTGGTTTGTTTGCCACTTAGCCTTAAAAGTGATATATAAAAGTAACAAACTCTACATCGTTGGAGTATGTTATCTCCCCCTAATAAAAGCGTTAAAAAGGGTAAAAGGGGCCGTGAAACTCACTGTTTGCGAAGATAACAAAAAGATCCGAGAAAAATGTGCCTCACAGAAAATCCTCACCAGTGCTCTAAAAAGCAAAATGAGATTTTCTAAGTATTTGAACTACGAGTGAGTCCCTAGACTCGACACATAAAACTTATGCATGAGATGTGTTCGTGTTACTTTGTGAAACAGGTGTGACTCGACAAACACGTTGGTGATTAGTTACATGTGTGAACAAGTATTAAGTGTTAAGTGTTACCATTGTACATTACTAGCAACTATCTCCCACAAGGGCAATTAAGTCAAACACATAGCAAACATCGATCAACAATACACTTTTCATGTTAACTTAAACAATTCAGCAGTTAATTTATCGAGACAGATTTTAACCCGACAAAATCACTCTATTTAATAGATCATAACAAGTCAATAAAATCACCAAAAATCATCACAGAAGCACACTTGAGTTAGGTTTCTAAAAATATTTTTATTATATTTTTATCACATACAATTTCTCACAATGATCAAAACAACTCAGTAAACATACAGCAGTCATTATCATGCGTAACAGAATTTTATTTGTTATTCCCGTTACATGGTAAATCCAATTAATGCAAGACCAATTGGGTTAGATTCTTAACTCAAAATATTAACTTTCAGAAGTGGAATAAACTCAATTGGGCTTTTCGTTTATGAGATATATTAATTTCAAAACAGCCTACCAGCAGACTTCCCGAATCAGACTTGCACAACAGATTTGTAAAATATTAAAAACTAACTTTTGCACGTCCAAAAATTAAAAACTCAGACTCTTTAGAAACTAGAATCGACCTACTACATCATAAAATAAATAATCACTCCAAAATACAACATTAACATCGAGTTACATTCGTTTCAACATGCAATTAAGAATCTGTCCAGCATCAATTTTCATCAAAACTCAACATACAAATAACCTATGAACTAGAAATCATGAATACAACCCTAGCATGTCAATAATCAACATGTATAAAAATTATGGTTTATGATTTACAGGTTTAATCATGCAATTAATTGATAGAATAGCTTAGATATGGTGTTTATTTTACCTAGTTAGCTTCTTAATCCTTCGATCAAGCTTGAAATCAACTTGTATGCGTGTGTGTGTGCCTTGTGGTTTCGGTCGATCAAGAGAAAGGGGGAGGGGGGGCTGCCGTCAGGTGAGAGGAGAGGGGGAGAGAGGGAGTAATTAGGGTTTATGATTAATAATTTGTTTATATAATATTTATTTAATCAAGTTACACATTGCACCCTAAACCTCTAGTAAGTTTAATTCTAGCACAAAATAAACTTTTATTTCTTGAATTAATGTTCTACATATAAATATCAAGTAACACATAAACTTAACACATAATTATCAAATACTTGTTGTTTTGATATTTATCGTTTGTTCACCACGGTTTGAGTCGACTTGTGTGTGTTTCAGTGAATTTCTGAAAGACTACTTGTGTAATGATTGTCATGCGTCATTTAAACCCTAATTTAAATGTAATGAGATATGCGTTACAGTTCATGTGATCTTAAGTTTGAATTAACGGAGTTCGGATCGTATCTTGGGTTGAGTTTGTTTCGCTTTCCAAAGCGAACTACACCTTTCCAATGTGAGACTTTCAGCAAAACCTTGTCCTCCACTTGGAATTCCAGAGGTTTTCGGCGCTTGTCGGCATAACTCTTTGGCGATCTCGTGCTGCTGCCATGCGATTTCGGATTTGGACAATCTTTTCTGAGGTTTTGAGCACGAATTCGGGACAAGTGATTTGGCTGTCACCTACTTCTGCCTAGCAAAGAGGCGATCGACACTTTCGTCCATACAACGCTTCAAACGGTGTTGCTTTAATGCTAGCGTGGTAACTGTTATTATACGAAAACTCTACCAAGGGCAAGTGGGGTTCCTAACTTTTTCCGAAATCCAACACGCATGCACGCAACATGTCTTCCAAGGTCTGAATGGTGCGTTCACTTTGCCCATCCGTTTGAGGATGGTATGTTGTGCTCATATCAAGGTGGGTGCCTAGTGCGCTCTTTAGTGACTTCCAAAAGTGCGAAGTGAAACGAGAATCTCGATCAGATATGATTGAGACAGACACTCCTTGTCTAAACACTACTTCTTTCATGTAGATGCGAGTCAGTCTTTCCATTTTGTCTGATTCCTTGATCGCTAAGAAATGCACAGACTTAGTCAACCAGTCAACGATCACCCAGATGGTATCGCATCCCGTCGGTGTTTTGGGTAATCCCGTGATGAAATACATGGAAATATGTTCCCATTTCCACGTTGGCATTTTTGGTTGCTGTAATAGTCCGGATGGTTTCTGATACTCCACCTTGACTCTAGCACAAGTCAAACATTTGCTCACGTAGGTGACAATGTCGCCTTTCATGTTTGGCCACCAGTAATGTGCCTTCAGGTCATGGTACATATTATCTGAGCCAGGGTGAATGGAATATCGGGATTTATGTGCCTCGTTCATCACCAGATTTCTCAAGTCTCCGTATCGAGGGACCCAAATCCGGTTTTCCAAATATCGGACCCCGTCAGGGTGGTACTTGATGGCACAGTCATAATCTGATCAGGTAAGTTGGCATGAATCGTGAGCTGTAATGCTCGCACTCGTCTAGGCTTATCGGTTTCCTTTCTGCTGAGAGCATCGGCCACTACATTGGCCTTGCCAGGATGGTACTTGATGGCACAGTCATAATCCTTAAGTAGCTCGACCCAACGACGCTGTCGCATGTTCAACTCCTTTTGATCGTAGATATGTTGGAGACTCTTGTGGTCGGTGTAAATGGTGAATCTAGTACCGTACAAGTAATGTCTCCATATCTTAATGGCAAACACCACAACTCTGAGTTCCAGGTCATGGGTCATATAGTTCTTCTCGTGGATCCTTAGCTGTCGAGAGGCATAAGCTATAACTTCTCGAGTTGCATTAACACGCAACCGAGACCTTGTATCGATGCGTCACAATGCACCTCAAAATTTTCCGTTCTCTCGGGGAGGGCTAGGATAGGTGCGTTACAAAGTTTGGTTTTCAATATTTAAAAGGCAGACTCTTGCGCGTCACCCCAATTGTACTTAGTACCCTTGTGTGTTAGTGCGGTGAGGGGTTAAGCAATATTTGAAAATCCCTCAATGAAACTTCGGTAGTAGCCAACCAGTCCTAGGAATTGTCGCACCTCAGTCGGAGTCTTAGGTGCTTCCCAGTTTTTGATGGCCTCCACTTTGCCTAGATCGACATGGATACCACTCTCATTGATCACATGTCCTATGAAGTGAACCTCGCGAAGCCAAAATTCACATTTCTAAAGCATAGCGTACAATTGTTCCTTCTTTAGCAATTCTAGGATTAACCTCAGGTGTTCTTCATGTTCAGTCTTATTCTTGGAGTAGACGAGGATATCATCTATGAAAACGATGACAAAGTTGTCGAGGTACGCCTTGCATACTCTATTCATAAGGTCCACGAATACGGCTGGTGCGTTTGTTAAGCCGAATGGCATAACTGAAAACTCATAGTGACCGTACCGAGTTCTGAATGCCGTCTTTGAAATGTATTCTTCACGCACTCTCAATTGATGGTAACCGAATCTCATATTGATCTTCAAGTAGTAACTCAATCCTTGAAGCTGGTCGAAAAGATCATCAATTCGGGGTAGGGGATAACGGTTCTTGACCGTCACCTTGTTCAGCTCCCGGTAGTCGATGCACATGCGGAAAGTTCCGTCTTTCTTTCGAACAAATAGGACAGGAGCTCCCTATGGTGATGAGCTGGGTCAGATGAAACCTTTATCTAACAAATCTTGTAGTTTAGTGGACAACTCCTGAAGCTCCGTCGGTGCGAGCCGATACGAGGCTCGTGCTATGGGTGTAGCACCGGGGGCTAAGTCGATTTGAAACTCGACTTGTCGAATGGGTGGGAGTTCTGAAAAATCTTCCGGGAAGACTCCTGGAAAATCGCGCACAATCGGTATATCTTCGATTCGCTTCTCTTCCGTGGGTTTCTCAATAAAGTGGGCTAAAATCGCTGGAAGACCCTTTCGTAAATATTTATGAGCCTTCATGAGGGTGATGATGCTGGTGGTCATGCCGCTCTTCTCGCCCTGTATCGAGATGATTTCGCCGGAAGGAGTAGGTATATGAACAGTATTGGTGTGGCATATAATCTCTACTCTATTCTCGGATAGCTAGTCCATGCCGACAACAAAGTCGAAACTACCAAGCGTAAAGGGTATGAGGTCGATATCGAAGGTATGACCTGACAGTTTCAACTTACATCCCGCTAGTACATAAGTTGTTTCTATTGACTTACCGTCAGCTAATTCAACTGGAAACTTAGCATCTAACGGGGTTTTAGTTAAGTCTAAGAGTTTACTAAAGGCTTTCGACACAAAACTCCTATCAGCTCCAGTGTCAAACAAAATGAAAGCAAAACATTCGTTCACAGGTAACTTACCGGTAACCACATTCGGATCGCTGCGGGCCTCGCCCGATCCAATGATGAAAGCTCTACCCTTACTACCGCTTCCGTTACTGTTATTGCCTCCATTGCTCTCATTCTGCTTCAGTTTTGGACAATCCTTCTTGAAGTGACCCTCCTGACCACACTCAAAGCACCCTTTCGTTGTTGCAGGCTATTTAGAAGCACCCTTACCCGCTAGGTCTCCCCTACAGTCCTTGGCCTGATGACCCAATTTACCCCATCGCAAACACTTGATACGGTCGCATGGGCCAGCATGGTGATAGTTGCACTTGTTACACTTTGGGTACTTTCCAGCATAGCTACTCGAACCCTGTCCGCCACCGTTGTTGTTGTTGGAACCCTTATTATTGAAGTTCCGAGTGAGTTCGGGTCTACGGTGGTGTTGTTGCTATGGAGGGTTCGATGATGAGGACCTCGTGTTGTCAAACTTCCTCTTTCCATTCCCAGAGTTGTTGTTATCATTGCTTGAGTTGTCACGGGTTTTAGAGGTGGAACCTCTAGGTGGTAACGCACCTTGTGCCACTGCTTGATCCGTCAGCTTGTGGGCTATTCGGATCGCTTGCTGAATAGTGGTTGGTTTAGAAGACGTCACCATACCCTGAATATGGGGTACCAAACCATCAATATACATCTCGATTCTCTTACTTGGCGGATCTACCATCCGCGGGCACATCACCGCCAGCTCGTGGGAACGGGTGGTGTAGGCTTCAATCTCAGAACCCACCATCTTTAACGCCCAAAATTCCGACTCCAACTTCGAGATTTCCTCTCTAGGACAATACTCTTCTCGCATCATGTTCTTGAATTCCTCCCAATTCATAGCATTTGCCAATTCCAAACCAAGAATCTGCACATTAGAGTTCCACCAGGCGAGGGCGGAATCTTGTAGTGTTTCAGCAGCAAACTTGACCCTGCTGGCTGGTGGACAGTTACACATTTCAAAAGCTGGCTCTACCTTCTCGGCCCAACTCAAGAAACCTATGGCTCCCTCGGTGCCGTCGAATGAACTGGGTTTACAGTCTAAGTAATTCTTGAAAGTACAGACTCCGACTTGACCTCCAGCTTGATTCTGAACATACGCAGCTAGAGCTGCCGCCACATGGTCATTCAGCAAGGCTTGGAGTTCTGCCGCAGTTATGTTGATGTTACCGTGACCACGACCAGCGTTTCTTCCAGACATCTCCTAGAATCACAGCATAAAATGTTAGACATGAACTCTCGGTTTCATATGCAACACACCATACATGTAATAAGAGGTAGAAAAGAAAAGAAAGAAAAAAAAATAAAAACATCGCATCACAACCATATAATAATCCAAATAATAATTCATGATTAAAACCATTGTATCCGCTACAAAGTATTTAAAATCAATCCTTAAAATAATAGAAAAAAATATAAGTTTGGATGGAGACAACCCCTCCATCTAGGTGTTATCCTCCTTAGATGTCATCGTCTGAGGACACGTCCGAGTGTGCCTCATCCTCAGCCGGCTCTTCCTCCGGTTCCTTTTCGGGTTCCTCCTCGGGATATTCTTAGGTTTCCTCTTCCTGTCCCGCTGCGTTCGGGGCAATTCGTGCCTCTAGTGTCTCGCAACGAGCTAGAGCTGTTGCTGCAAGGTTTCTTGCTTTCCAAACTTCGTCCTGCAAGTCTATCATCTCTGATTGCATTTTTGTCATTACTTTCATTTGCTGCACATGAGCATCCTGAACTTCCTTCATGGCTTCAGTCAGGTAGGTAAGTCTCCTCCAAGCATCAGCTCCATCCTCTTTCACCTCAGTAACATTCGCTCTCGTGGAGCGCATAAAGCTAACTTCACGCTCTAAACAGGAAGCGAGAGCTGCGAAAGCACGCTCCATTGGTTGGGTTATGGGTGGTAGCGTGTTGAAGGATATAGGATAGCCCGGGAGAGGTAGTGGTGGAACTTGCTCACGGTAAAATAACGCTCGATCAGACTCGGGTACCAACTCTAGTTACCATTGTCTTCGTACACGTCTCCAGATGGGCGATGTCTCTTCGGTGCAGGGGCTGATAGTGTCAGGACTACTCGAGGTGGTGATGAGTCGGGTAGCTGCGGTTCCTTTCCAGGGGCATGAGACACCGGGTCGGATGATGATGATGATGATGGCGTCGACATCCCTACAGGATAAGAGCATGTTTTGTTGACGTGTACGTAAACCTTTTTTTGTGGCAATTCCGTTGCTCGTTGTGGCAAGAGCATGTTTTGTTGACGTGTGCGTAAACCTTTTTTTGTGGCTGGCCACACTCATCACACAGCAACCCAAATCAATTTCCTAAACGAACTTAAGTGTGGCACCACTTATCGTCAAGGGGCATGTAAGTCATTTACTTTTACATGAATTACTTTTGCAACACTTAACCTAAACTACACTAATATATTTGTAATTACATTTGAGTAAGTCAGTTTGTAATAAAACTAATTTGCTTATGTAAAATCAACCTCTTGGAAGCTTCATTTCGTTTCATGTTTCATACAATATTTAGGTAAAATTTACCCCAGCCATGCCCTCGTATGCTTCCCCTGTTACACACCAATTAACTAATGTTACATCTTCTTGTTTTTTTCATATATCTTTACACATATTTTTTTTTTATTTGTGAATTACCTTCATAAATTCTGCTTTTATCATGATTGATATTGTATCAAACAAAATTATGTTTTACATCATTTTTTTTAATATATATCAAATACTTAAAACACATTTTATATTTATTTTAGGGTAACCTTCATAAATCATAACTCAATTTTTATCATAACTGATACTCTCTTTCTTCGGTTGCTACTTTTACATTCAATTATGTCGGTTTTAGAGTACCGGGCCATCCTGAAGTATCAGTTAATGATCCCTTTGTTTCCGGTAGATGGGCCGTGCCCGGTTTGCCGTAAGGTTTGTTTGAATTCTTTTGGTGAGCATGCGATTCACTGCAAAGAGTTGCCTGGGTTTAAGTACAGGCATGATTTGGTGAGAGATGTTCTATGCGATGTTCTTAAACGAGCTGGAATTTCGGCTAAAAAGGAAGCCCCTGTAAACTTTCTTACGGATCCTCAAGAAGGAATATCTACATTACGACCGGCCGATATTCTTGTTTTTGGATGGGTAGGGGGAAACACGCTTGTGTCGACCTCACAGGAGTGTCCCCTCTTGTTGGGATTAGGGACAATGGGTTTGTAGCAGGCCAGGCAGCATTGAAGGCGGCATCGGGCAAGGTTGTGAAACACGAGAGAGCTTGTTTGGAGAATCAACACGTGTTTATCCCCTCTGCCTTTGACACTTTTGGGTTCTTAGCTCCGGATGCCGTGGACCTTTTGAATAGGGTTCAGAAAGTTGTGCATAATAACGTATCGGCCCATAAGAATCGAAACTTTGTTTTTAGTAGGATTGGGTTTGCTATCCAAAAGGGGTTGCGGCGCAGCTTGTTGCCCGCATACCTGCCACTTCATTGTAAATCGTTTGGATGTTTCTATTATATTCAATAGATTAACAAAAGCATCATCAAACGAAATCTCAAACAAATTTAATGTGTAAGCAAAATTATGTTTTTCAAACCTTGCTTCTTTCTTTTGATGCGTACAATGCCCATATTCATATGTTTCTTTCTCTCTCCCATCTCTATTATTATTGTATGAAAACTTGAAAAATAAACCTAAACTTGAGATTGAGTCATAATACAACGACTAAGCAAAACCCAGTTTGATTCTCACCGTCATCTAGCATTCAAAGAAAAATGTACCAAGCGAGAGACAGAATTGAACAGAAGGCGCTACACAATTTAATTCCGCCACCGCCATAGACAGCCGAAGCCGCCGGCAACGGTGGGGCAACGACCATCTCTAGAATCACCGTCGGTCCCTCTCTCTCTCTACAAATTATTGTTGGTCCCTGTCTCTCTCTACGTAGACAGTCCAGATTCACCGCCGCCATCGAAAGTGGCCGGAAAGGAAGTGAAGAGAAGACATAGCTCATTAAGCTTAGAGAGACAAAGCGTGAAGATGAAGACTTTATGAGAAAAGGAGTGAGAAAAAAAAAATCGAGGTCTGCAAAAATGAAAAGAATAACAAAACCATGTAATGAAAGTAATGTCAGAATCAATCATCAGAAGAAGACACGTTCATAAGGAGCTGTCAAATTTAGGAGGCTTTAATCACTTGTAACCCATGCTTAAAATAAGATAGTAGTAGAACAGTAGACATTTGTGAGTAACACCGACAATCTCAATTAATATATATATAATTTGTTATTATTATTATTATTATAGAATAATAAAAATCGAATTAACAATTCATGCAACACGTTGTTTTTTAAATTTGTATTAGAACCAGAATCTATTTATTTTCATATTTTATATATGTTTTAATAATTTATATATATATATATATATATATTTGTATTCTAAAAGAAAAACCATTATAAAAATAATGTTTAATTTATTAATGTCTTTATGAAGATGAGTTATAAAGATTGCAAACTGTTTTAAATACGATAAACATTATTGGTTATTGAAATACTCTAAGGAATAAGTCATAGAATATTGTTCCTTTCAACCGTTGGTAAAAAAAAAAGGAATGGTTATCATAGGTTCCCACAACGTTTACTTCTCAAGCAAAGATTTTCTCTCTTGGTATTTGCACTTCGTCATTTAAGCCTTCACCTGGACGACCTTACAACCTTAAGAACTTTCCTTGCGGACCATTTAGAACTTATCAGGTGAGTTTACATATCCCTTTTTTCATCTTTTAAATTTTGGAGGTGGCATGTATACCCTATTTAAATTACTTATTTTATTTATTTATCTATTCACAACACAATTCAATATATGTTTATGTGTGATTATTACATGATCTATGATAATACTCTGTGTACTTAATTGTTTATTTTATGTTTGGTGGTTGGTATCTCATCCTCATCTATCCTCATCTAGTATGATCATACACTTACCCAAGTACTTTGATTTCGTATCAATAGGAACGGGTCCACATCTATTTAGTTGCTTACATTTTTCATGGGAATTGTGATGCTCAACATTAACATATGAATTGTGGTTTTTTTTATCTATATATGTATCTCAATTAAAACTTATGTATTCTCACCAACATTCGTGTTGACAAACTCTATTTTTATACATGCTACAGGTACAAGTAATTTACATTGACCAAGATTGAAGATATTAGTTTTTACCTTAGGATATTTATCCAAACAATAAATATGATGTAATTGTTCTGTTTATTGAATTTGTGTATTTGTTTTAATGTTAATGAAATTAAATAATTATTGTCGCTTTAATTAGTGTCTTTTGAGCTACTGTCCAATCAATACGTTACGCCCCGGCATGTTCCGCCTTTGGTCGGGGTGTGACACCGTAATCCCGCAAGTGTTGTTAGATTCATAAAACCTGTGAACAGCAACTAGAGGTTGCCACGTATTCGGGTTATGTGGTGGAAGTGGAGACCGTGGTCTGCTTCTTACACTGCCAGGAAACAGGCCGGTTCCAAGAAATTGACAACTCGCTGTAGTTGACTTGAAGTTGATCTTGCATCCTCCATAATCCGAATAGAAAACAACAGTAAGATCAAAACTATCATCCTTAGGATATCATAACCCGATGTCAGGATTACCCATCAGATAGTGAAATATACATTTTACCGCCGCTAGATGAGTCACTCGGGGGCTCGCTTGATACCTGGCACACAAGCAAATAGCAAACATATTATCAGGGCGCGACGCAGTTAGATACATTAAAGAACCTATCATAGCTCGGTACAGGGTCAGATCAACGGTATCCTCCAATTCGTCCGGTGACAAATTGTGACCCACGAGAAGAGGAGTAGAAGAGACTTTTCCGACAGTTATCTTAAATCAGCTTAAGACGTCGTTCACATATTTTGTCTGATGGATGAATATATCCTCTTCAGACCGTTGAACCGGAAACCCAAGAAAGAAATTCATCTCCCCCATCGAGCTCATCTAGAACTTGGTCCGCATCGACTTTTCGAAGTCCTTACATAGCTTGTCGTTTGTTGAACCAAATATGATGTCGTCGACATATATCTGGACGAGGAGTAGATCTTCTCCGACAGTATTGTAGAAAAGAGTATAATCCACATTTCCTCATTTGAAGCCACTATCCGTAAGGTGGTCAGCAAGCGTGACATACCAAGCTCTAGAGGCTTGGTGTAGACTATAAAGATCCTTGTTTAAACGGTAAACACGGTTAGGATAGTTAGGATCTTCAAAACCAGGAGACTGTTTCACGAACACCTCTTCATGAAGTTCCCCGTTAAGAAACACACTCTTAACGTCCATTTAATGTACTTTAATCTTCTTGAAGGAAGTATAGGCTAGAAATATGTGTATAGCTTCCAGTCTTGCCGTATGAGCATACACTTCGGTGTAATCTACGCCTTCTTGCTAATGAAACCCTTGCACGACCAAACGGGCTTTGTTCCTTACGATGACCCCAAGGTCATCCTTTTTACATTTAAAAACCCATTTAGTCGGGATAGGTATCTTAAACCTATAGGTTTATCGATGAGATCCCATACACCCAGTTGAATACTGTTGCGATTCCTCATGATAAATCTTCAAGCGCCATATGAACACTTGTCGGTTCTATCTGTGTAAAAAAACATGTGTAGTTCGCAATACTCACGATTCCTGATGAATGCATATCAACATAAATACACAATACATTAGAATCACATGCATTAGCAATTTGATGGCATGCACGAACACCATCATCAAGATCACCAATGATATTTTCCTGAGGATGATATGTATGAATCCGAAGGGTCATATTTTCAGGCACAACAACATGATCACTTAAGTTAGTTAAATTCTCTTCAGCCGCAAGCTCATCAACATTATGAGAAGATTCCCCAACCTAGGGATTATCAGCGAACGATACTAAAGAAGAATCAACGAAATGACCATCATCCGATGATACAGAAACTGCATCATATGTTTCAGGATAATCATCGGTCACTTCATTATTATAATTAAAAGCCCTCGGTGTGGAAAATAATTGATCTTCCAAGTAAGCACGCACCAAGTCTTCATCTTGGAGATCAACTATGGGAGTAAACGAATTAAATAAACTCTCATAATCGAACATCCAATAAGGACCCTTGAAGGCAAGAGGTGTTGTGTAGCTTTGGCAGTCTACATGGTACCATTCTTCAACAGAACCCGAAGAGAAATTGAAAACACGTTTCTTATGCGATGTGTAGCCCAAGAAGTAACCTTCAATAGCCTTCTCCTCAAATTTTCCCGAATCACGCATTAACATAGTGCCAGGACACCCGAAAGGTTCAAGAAACTTTAAAATTAGGTTTGCGGTTATTTAGAAGCTTGCAACTAGTCTTATGTAGCTTCTTAAACATCAGAACATGATTGAGCATGTAGAAAGTAGTATTCACAACCTCATTCCAAAATTGAACAGGAAGCTTTGAATCTGATAGCATTGTTCTTGCTACTTCAATCAATGTTCGGTTCTTCCATTCAGCAACACCGTTCTGTTGTGGTACGTATGGAGCATATATTCCCGATGGATCTCACCTTATGTATTTTTGAACTCCGTATCGTTTTCACTCCGAATGCATCTCACCTTATGTTGTTAAAGTGATTCGATCTTTGTGATTAAGTTCTTGACTAGAACCGGTGTCTGATCTTTAGAACTCAGAAATAACACCAACGAGTACCTTGAATAGTCGTCAGTTACAACTAAACGATACCAATCCCCAACAATACTAGCACGATTCACAGGAACAAACAAATTCATATGAATTCATTCTAGCAGAGTATCAACGAAAATAAATAATTTCATCGGGTGCGACTTCTTCTTCTGTTTGCCCTTCTTGCATGCAACACAGTGATCGGTCAACTTGAAATGTTTTAGTGAAACCCCTTCCACTAAATCATTTTCCATAAGATGGTTCATCTTTCTGACATGAATATGACCCTTACGCCTATGCCAACCTTTTCAAACGTAATACTACCGTTTGACACATCCCCTTATTTCGTTATCATGCCCCCATGAATTACATGCAAACGCTACATAACCCCTGTGTATGTTCTTCACATTGGTTAGTAGATCAATATTGCTGATGATGTGACGAGAGTGTCCACTATCCATGATCCAATTTTCACATGATATAGTCTTGGATAAACTTTTCACATACAAGAAACATGATTAGACCACAAAGGTCGCCTAGGCCTCAGTCTTGGGCATCTCTTTCATTTCAACAGAAGGTTTAATCTTATCAGAATCCAAATCTGATTTAGCCGCTTGTGAATATGTCACTTGTCTCTTAGACTTGCGTCTCAGATATGCGTCCTTAATCACATTTGTGTTCTCATTTTTGCAAATTGGTTGTGTTGGAACAAACAATTTGTGATTCAATTCAACCGGCGTTTCAGTAACATGAACCACCTTACATGGATTTACATTTTGAAACATTATGTGGGTCTCGTCAACGTGAGACAAAGGTCTCTTGAGAATCTCCTTAACCACATGAACCTTTTTGGGTTGTTCCTTGGAAAAAGAATGAGCATTCTTCATTTTTCGTGTTCCACAATTCCTTATAATGTGCCCATGTTCGCAGCATAAGAAACAAGTTCTCATATCAACAAATGCACGTTGTGGCTTGATTATCGATTGTGCCACACTTGGTTGACAATAATCACTTGAGATTTTCACATTATCTTCATCATCAAACGTCCAAGCCTTTATCTTTTTATAAAAGTCCATGTTTGAACAATTAGAAAAACTTTGTAAAGTGTCGGTTCTAGTAGAGCTAACAAACTTTACTGGTTTAATAGTATTTAGATGTTTCAAACTCGGTTTAAGGATAGGCTTGTTTAACAACTTATATCTTCGAAAGCTTTCTTAAGATCAAGTAAACTAGAGGTCTCATTTTGAAAGACACTCTCAATCAATTCAGGTTTGATTTAGTGTAGGGGTATGTCTTTCTCCTTGAAAACTATGTTTACCCCCTTTAATTTAAACACACGACCTATGTTCAATTTACCAGCAGAAGGATTAATGAACCACATTAAATCCTCATCATAAATCGTTGGTTTCTCTTATTTCTTTGGTTTAACCTTTGAATTGTTGTTCTTAAAGGCATTTGAACTATACATAGCTTCTTCAAATTCATTAGGCTCACACAAAATGTGGTTTGAATGTGGAATATTCTTAGCCTTGTGTATAGTTTGAGGTTCAAATACATCATCTTCATCAGTTTTGACAACACTTTACTGCTTTGAATATGAGATTTTTGATGGACAGTTGGTTTGATTTGAGAAATCTATATTGGTTTGTCCAAATTAACGACTCTCTCAGATTTAGCAGTTTTAACAACATTTTCATATTTTTCAGAGAATGGGTTATTTGTATAGTCACTGAAAAACGGTGGAGGAACCTCTACAAATCCTAACTCATTCTTTGAGCCCTTTTGTTTTCCCGAAACTTCAATAATTTCATTGAAAAGGAAAGATGAGTTTCTGAATTTTCCCAACTTGTTTTTTAACTCAAGAATTTCATTCTCAATTTCTGTCATCTTAGTTATCGATTTGAGAATCTCTTGGAATTGTTTGTCAATAATGGCCAATTTTCCTGAAAGCTCAGCTTTCAGATCATGATTACTACAAGACAATCCTTCAATTTTTTCCTTAGATTTCTTTTGTAAATCCGGTGATTGTCTTTAGTTATCTTTCACTGAAGCAAGTTCTTTCAAAAGTGATTCATTTGAGCATTATTCAAGTCATATTTTGACTTGAATTCATCACAAACATCACAAGACACAATAGATATAGAGATAGGGCTAACCTCATCGATTTTGGCCATACATGCAAAAGTAGTTGGTTGCATGTTGCATGAGATATCAGAATCCGATTCAGTCTCTGATTCGCTCTCGGTAGTCAATCCATCTCCTTGAGCGTCTTGAAAGTTCTCAGCAGGTTCAAACATGGAAAGATTAGCTTGTTTGCCATTACCCAACAGCCGTTGATTCTAATCTATTCCATCAGCTATGAACAAAGCTTGTGACCCAACAGCTTTAGAAGAATCACCCACATAAGCCTTTTCTTTTGACTCGTTAAACGTCTTACCCAAGCTTCTATCTTGATTATGGGGTCCATTGTATTCCTTCTATGGCTTGTCACACTCTTTGGCAAAGTGACCAAAATCTTGGAAATTATAACATCTCACCTTAAGCTTATCAAAACCAACCCGCTTGTTCAAGTAGGTAGATATTTTCCCATTCTCTGTATGAATTTCTTTACCTTACGCACGATCATTTCCATATTCCACTTCATATCCATTAACTCCAAATCATTTACATCGATCTGGTCATAGTCTTCATCAGTAAGCTCACTCATAGAAATTTTACCATTCACCAAATTTTCATACAAACTCATGAAATCACTTAGGAAAGCAAAATGTTGTCCAGCTTCCTTCATGTTCACATTTGGTGGTTGAGCTGAAGCATTATCAATACCAGAAAATGAAGTAACACCAGAACAGTTATTTTCCCCATATGCCATGAAACAAATATTTGGCATTCATTCATTCACTGAAGATGAATGAGCTGCAAAGCTGCTTAAAGGTAAAGATCCTCCATATGATGTTGGATCTTGGTTTTCCTTGGATGATTTCTAACACTTCATGTCATATTCCCTTTCTTCTATATTTTGCATGAATTCCATTGCCATTAAATGTCCCCGAAAACCTTAATCAAGGCAGAGGAAGACTTTAACTAAGTCATTCGGGTCGTGACAGATGCCGATAGCCAATCATAATAAACTACAATAATTTATAATAAAAGTTGAACTTTTATTTAAATAAAAGAAAAGTATTTTTATTACATGATCAGAGTTTTACACATGCTACTCGCACGTTTTATTACATTCCCAGTATCCACGTTATTCAAACACACTTCCAACACTCCCTTTTCTTTGTCTCCTCGAAGTCATCACTTACCTGAAAAACATATTAAAATAAACGTCAACACGAATGTTGGTGAGTTCTCTTTGTTGAAAATAATATATATATATATACACATATATATATACTTATATATATACACACATATACATATGCGTATTATAATGAAGGTATGGCAAACGAAAATTCAATACAAATTATCATAATAAGCATAGTAAACAATACTTTATCAATTTATCATGAAACATAGTAAAAAAATACTTATAATTCTCAACATACAATGGTTCAATGACCATTCTTTTCATAATATGTTACCATAAGCAATGGTAGTATTCTTTTTTCACCGTTCTTTTAACATGGTAATTTTCATCTTTAAGAATCTATAATAATTGGAATTACCATAAAACGAAGCATTTTATCTTTTAATAAATCGCTCTATTGTAGACGAGCAAAGAATACAACAAGTGTATGAATATCAAAATTGATAACTTGAAACATACCATACTCAAAATATTCCCACTTTTAACCCAACGCGATTGGAAATGGGGGGCGTCACCCCGATAGATCTACCAATATTTCTGTGCCTTATTAATTCGGTTAACAGTTATTTAACCAATTGCTGACTCATCCCACTAATAAATGGTTTGTAAAATAAAATGCGTTATAAAAGTTTCAATAAAATCAATAGAAAGCATATGCTTTCCCCCCAATACACAATAAAAACATTTTGAAAACGAGGGGTTGATAGAAAAACTCACGGTTGAAGCTTTTCGTCCCAAAAATTGTGTCCTATATTATTACACATTTTGTTAATAAAACTTGGTTTGAGTTTTAGTTTGTAAAATTATTTTAATTGTTAATCCTTAGGCTAATTACCACACAAGCATACTATCAATTAATTTCCTATCTAATCAAGTTAACAAGTATGTATATTTCGGGTTTTGATAACTATTGTCTTAATAACTAAATTAATCAATAACTAAGTTAAATATATAAATATGATAAAATATTATAGTGTCAGTTGCTGGAAAGTTCTAAGAAAATATTAATTTATTATTTTTAATGGATTTTGTCGGTCTTATCGGTTTTGTTGGTTTTGCGCTTTAAAATGAGCCATTTGACTTTTCGTATCAAATATTACTTTTAAACCTTTGAAAACACTTACATATATATTGGTTATGTTTTACGAGTTATTTTTCAAAGATATGTTATTTTTCATTTTTGTTAATATTTTCTTATAATAGCAACTTTTAACGTTTTCGTGTAGGTTTTCGCGACAAGAACCATTTAGGACCAAGTTTTGTTATCTTGTACTCTTCTCATATATTAACTTATGTTATATATGGTTATTTTACAAATTTAGGGGCTGTTCTAATACAGTCCCTAATCGTTGTGTCGGTTTGCGTTTAAAAGCCGATTTTTCAACCGTTTAAGTTACTGACATGCAAAATAAACCAAATAAGTCCATACCAATTATCTTATGAACTAAATATACACCTTATAACCTATAAATTAACTATTATTTATAGATTTGATCAAATAATTCCATGTAACACTTTTTAATCAATTTTAAGCTTCTAATTCAAAACTTAAGTTTACTAATAATGATAATAATCAAAATTAGTAATTCATATATGAACAAGTATCATTATAACATTTAAAAATCCAGATTCAAATCATCATCATGGTCTTCACATCAAGCCAAATTTACACTTTTCATCTATATTGATTGACTGTTGGTGGGACTTAACTTGGTATGATTGATTGATTGATTGATCTATATTTTTTATTCCTATTTAGAATGTTCTAACATGTATGTTCTTTTTGAATAAATTCAAAAATCATATGATCATTCCTATCATCATGCACAAATTCAAGTATTTCATTATTAACTAATCAACTTTTTGACTTTCCTAAGTGTTCAATCAACAATGTTTCATGTTATAGTAATTTTTAATCTTTAATATTTATCTAATTCAATCTTTCGGTCATGATCATGTATGAATCTTTTTTATCTCATTCAACTAGTTTGACAAGTTTTCATGCAACCTATTGTTCTATTTAGATTTTGATTCTTCCACTATTCAAGTTACAAAGTTTCTATTTTTAGAAAGTAGATGACAAATTATTCATACAATAATCCAATTTATACTTTGATGATGTATTTTATCCTAATCCAAGTAATTAACTTATTATCTATCAAAGCCATATATGCTAAGTATTCAAACCATAATCAAAGATTCAACTATTCATTCAGCAAAGTTTCCTTATTTAGCAATTTCAACAATCATCTTCAAGTATTGTCTTTCTAATTAATAGCTTATGGATCTTCTAACATGAAACCTATCCTAAATATCTATCAATATCAACCCATATCACTTTCTAACTTCATCAATTCATCCAAATCATCAATTATCCAAGTAATCCAAAAATCCCTAAATTTTAACTATGAACAAGTTCTTGCTACATTTAATTTCAATACTAGCAATTCAATAGTTCAGGTTCACATCATTAATCCTAGTGATCATTAACTTCCCAAAATTCATCCCAATATAAAACCCAAACATCAATTATATCCATGATTTTACCTAAACATCCAATATTCTAACAACACTTTCAATGAATCTTAACAATCCAATATGATCTTCAAGAAGAATGTATGCAGGTATGGGTGGGTTCAACACTTCCCCTTACACATACATACGGCTCATATACACACACAAGCATTCATAATTTCCAATATCCAAGATCAATCTCAACCAATAACACATAATCTAGCCTATTCAATCATAGAAATCAACTCATAATTATTACTTACTTGAGTTTTTGAAGATCTTAAGATGAAGATAAGAATGTGATGAATGTGTGTGGTGTTACTTTCTTCCTAGATGCTAATCACAATCATGTTATTGATCTAAGCTTGAATGTGTGTGTGGTGATTTAAAATTTGAAACGTCAATGTGCGTTGGATGTGTGTGTGTGTGTGTGTGTGTCGTAAGATATAGAGAGGAAGGGGAGAAGTAGGCTTGATGAGTGTGATAATAGAGTGTTATGTGGTTAAACTCTTGGGTTTACAACACACTGTTTCTAGAAGGATGGTAATCATTGGATAAGTGAAATGGTGGAAGGCTATTGGGGAGAAGAGAGGTGAAGAGGGTGAGGTGGCAAGGGGGGCGGACAAGGGGGGTGAAGGTGAAAGGGTTGGGTTATATAATATCTAGTTTGGTTAATCAGTTTAACATATTGCGAGTTTTTGATAATCAATCAGGTATTTAGTAATTTTTGTCAAACCATGAACGAAATCAATTTCTTGACAATATAGACTATAGAAACTATTTTTCTGAAAATAGTTTGTGTCGGGTCCTTTCGGTATCCTGTACTAGCTTGATTCGATTTCGTCCAAGCTTTTGTATTTTCCAGTCCATGACATCTACAGGTTCTTCAACGAATCGAAACTTATCATCTACTCGAATATCCTCAATGGGAACAATTAGTGATCCATCGGATAAGCACTTCTTCATATTAGATACGTGAACAATTTCAGGTTCCGTCAGTTGTTTCTCCAATCTCGGCCCAACAAAGAGGGGATCGACATTTCCTCCCGTATAAAGCTTCAAACGGGGTAGCTTTAATACTGTAGTGGTAGTTGTTATTATAGGAAAATTTAGCTAATGGTAAATGGGTATCCCAACTCTTGCCGAAATCAAGAACACGGGCTCAAAACTAATCTTCCAATGTTTGAATGGTTTTTTCGCTTTGACCATCGGCTTGAGGGTGATAAGCGGTGCTCATGTCTAAGCGAGTGCCTAAGGATTCGTATAGGAATTGCTAGAATCGAGAAATGAAACAACTGTCTCTGTCAGAGATAATTGAAACGGGTACACCATGTTTGGCTACAATTTCTTTCAGATAAAGTCGAGTTAGTTTCTCTAAGCTATCCTTCTCACGGATGGGGATGAAATGAGCAGATTTTGTTAATCGATTCACAATAACCAAAATAGAATCGTGTTTACTGGGGGTGGTAGGTAGTTTGGTCACAAATACCATGGTAATATTTTCCCATTGCCATTGCGGAATCTCAGGCTGGTGTAACAATCCAGATGGCTTCGGGTGTTCAGCTTTCTCTTTTGAACGTGTCAGACACTTCCTGATATAAACCACTATATCTCCTTTCATATTTGGCCACCAATAGGATTCTTGGAGATCTTTGTACATCTTGGTTGATCCTTGGTGAATCTAGTATTTAGATTTATGCGCTTCATCCAAGTATTAGATTTCGTAAATTCCCATATCGTGGTACCCAAACTCGGTCGATCAAGTATAGTGTACTATCAGATTTTTCTATGAATTCACACTCAAGACCTCCCAATTTCTTGGTTTTTATGTTCTGAGGTTTCAAAGCTTCTTGTTGTGCATCTCGGATTTGAGTGGTAAGACTCGTCTGAATTGTCAATCCTAATGCACGGACACGAAGCGGTTTTTCTCTTTCCTTTCTACTCAATGCATCGGCTACAACATTTGATTTACCGGGGTGGTAGCGAATGTCGCAATAATAGTCGTTGTGTAGTTCTACCCACCTTCGTTGACTCATATTAAGATCTTTTTGATCGAATATGTGCTGGAGACTTTTGTGATCAGTGAAGATCGTGCAATTGGTGCCATAGAGGTAATGTCTCCAGATTTTTAGCGCAAACACCACAGCTTATAATTCCAGATCATGGGTTGTGTAATTCTTTTCATGCACTTTGATTTGTCATAATGCATAGGCTATCACTCTATCTCATTGCATAAGAACGCATCCGAGTCCTAATCGTGAAGCATCACAATAAACTGCAAATCCGTCTGTTCCTTCTGGAAGTGACAAGATTGGCACACTACAGAACTTTTGCCTTAGTAATTGGAAATCCTCTTCATGCTTCTCAGTCCAGTCATATTTTGTCTTTCTGGGTTAACTGGGTTAAAGGTTGAGCTATGGAAGAAACGTTTTCGATAATCTATGGTAATAACCAGCCAATCCAAAAAATTGCCGCACTTCAGTGGGTGACCTTGGTGTCTCCCAATTCTTAATTTCTTCAATCTTTGTACGATAAACATGGATACCGTTTTTGTTAAATACATGCCCTAGAAAGTGGACTTCTCGAAGCCAGAAATCACATTTAGAGAATTTGGCATATAATTTTTCTCTCTTTAGCAGTTTTAAGATTAATTTTAAGTGTTGCTCATGCTCTTCCTTGGTTCGTGAATAAATAAGTATATCGTCAATGAATACTATCACAAATTTATCCAAGTATGGCTTACAAACTCTGTTCATAAGGTCCATAAATACAGCAGGTGCATTCGTTAGACCAAATGGCATGACCAGAAATTCATAATGGCCATATCGAGTTCTGAAAGCAGTTTTATGAACATCCTGTTCTTCAACTCATAGTTGATGGTATCTAGATCGCACATCAATCTTTTAATAATAGCTGGATCCTTGCAACTGATCAAAAAAATCATCAATCCTCGGTAGTGGGTACCAATTTTTAATGGAAAGTTTGTTCAGTTCCCGGTAATCGATACGCATCCGAAAAGAGCCGTATTTCTTTTTCACAAATAAAACTGGAGCTCCCAAGGTGAGAAACTCGGTCATGTGAATCCTTTATCCAGTAATTCCTGAAGCTGATTGGATAGCTCCTGCATTTCCGATGGTGCAAATCTGTACGGAAATCGACCTATCGAAGCGGCATCTTGAACCAGATCGATTCTGAATTCAACATGTCGTGGCGGAGGTAATTAGGTATATCTTTAAAAAAAACTTCTGGAAAGTCTCGAACTACAGGAATATCGCCTATCTTTCATTTTTTGGATTTTGTATCAACTACGTTAACGAGGAATGTCGGATATCCTTTGCCTAACATCTTACGGTTTTCATGGTACTGGTGAGATTTAATTCAGAGTTACATTGATCGCCTTGGATAGCCAAGAATTCACCATTTTGGATTGGTATACGAACTATCTTTTCAGAGCATAATATCTCAGCTCCCTTCTTGGACAGCCAGTCCATTCCCACAACTACATCAAAGCTGCCTAATTCGACGAGCAAAAGATCGATATTGAACTTATGGTTTGCTAATAGAATGTTACAGTTACGTACGACTTCATTAGTTTCTATTAACTTTCCATTAGCTAATTCGATAGAATATTTGGTATCTAACTTAATGGTTTCTATTCCTAACAGAGGTTTGAGTTGGTTGGAAACAAAGCTTAAGTCGGCTCCAATACCAAAAAGCACATATGCATAATGATTCTTGATGAGAAACGTACCGGTGACCACAGATGAGTCCTTCTGGGCCTTTTTCGCGTTCATTTCGAATGCCTTGCCCTTGGTGTTTTGACTCTTGACTTTAGGAAAATCTTTCCTATAATATCCTATAACACTACATTCGAAACATCCCAGGTTTTGGGTTCCTGAACCGGATGGTGTGACCTTGGCGTAACAATCGTGAGTTACGTGACCGAATCGGGTGCATCGGTTGCATCTCCAACATTCGCCAGTGTGATTCTTCCCGCATTTGTTGCAAGGGAGCGTCTATCCGAAGTTTCCTCCAGATCCTCTTGCATTAGCAGCAACCATCCTTCCGGCGCCATAGTTCTTCTTGAACTGTCCTCCATGGTTTACATTCCACTTTCGTTTGAGTTCGCCGGGTTTTTGATTCACAGTGGTTGGGTTTCGTTCTGGTACCCGGGTGACTGCTTTATTTCCAATGTCTTTCAGTATTCCCATATGAACTGCATCAACAGTCAAGGATTTTGCCAATTCTCTGGCTGACTGGATGGTGGTTGGTTTAGATGAGGTGACTATTCCTCGGATTTCGGGTGCTAAGCCTCAGATGTACCTTTCTATTCGCGCATATTTGGACGTAACCAGTCAGGGTACTATTCGTGCCAATGCCTTGAATCGCGAGGTATATCCTTCGATGTTGGCACCTTCCATCTTTAAATGCCAGAAGTCGTATTCGATTTTCTAGGTGTTCGTTTCATGGGAAATACTCTTTTATTAACATCTCTTTTAGTTCCTCCCAGGTTAGACGGTAAGTGGTGTCTTCTCCTAAGTTTTGGATTAAGGAGTTCCATCATTCAAGTGCCTCATCTCGGAATGAACACACCTCATATTTTATTCTTTATAGAGGAATGCAATTACTACTTTTCATGACGGATTCCATTTTCTCGATCCATCTGATTATTTCTAAAGGTCCTTCGGCTCCGGTAAATTCTTTCGGGCCACAACCTTGAAAAGTTTTATATGAGCACCCGTGCACCGCGCTATCAAAGGGATTATCGTTTATAGTTTCAGTTCTAAGAGTCTCTCCGATTTCGTTATTAGTTTCATTTCGGGTGGTTTGACTTGGAATACGGTTGGTTAGCCTCACGTTGATCGAGTACCGTGTTTACATGTTGGGCGATTAATTGTGTTAACTCTTCTTGAGAAGTTGGTAATTAGGATGCTTGGTTAGTAGTGGTTTGTCTTGTTTTTGGCGCCATGATTTCTTTTATCATATATAAAAATGTTAGTTTTGTAAAATTTTTATAAATTAAAGATCAACATATCATAATTCATAATCTAAACAACTATAAAGGGGGGGGGGGAGGTCTACTACTACCAAAAGATTATACAAAATACAAGGTGTAATACATACTACACCTTAATGTTATCCACCCACATCCTATCTAATACAAAAGGTAACAAGTCTAGAATAATTACACAACAACTAATAACCAACAAAACACATTACCCATGAGCCCAACTACTGGAGGCCCATTAGGTGATGAACACAAGGTCGAATAACATCTTGGACTCCAAACTCACTACCTGTGCTTCCATGTTCACTCCCCGATTTTCCATGGCGAACACATAGTGGCATAAGGCATTATACACCTGGCCATCTCCTCCCTGTATGTGCTCCACGGTGCCGAGGCGGTTTATGAGATCATGTATAATGATCTCATATGTTGCCACCCTCCCCTCGAGGGAGGTGATACGGTCGCCATCGCTGGGGCCTTGCACCATCACCAGCTCATGTAGAGGAGGAGGTGATGGTGGTGGGGCCTCCGTCTAGGGTGGGGCTACGGTTGAGGTGTTCGCCTAGTAGTTAGCTCGGGAACGCTTTCGAGAGTACACCTTATGAGCTGTAGCCCTCGAACTTGATCCCGGGTGGCTCAGGGCGATCATGGGTCGGAATACAATGGGGATGCCGGTGCACCGTCAGCACTAGACTCAGAATCTGTCAATATAACGTGTGGTGGTGCCATCTGAAAAGCATATTAATTAAAGTTAGTAATAAGTACTTAATCACACACACACACGTATATATATATATACCTTCCAGCTTTGGAAGACGGGAAAAGAGCGTATGTTTGAATATTCTCTTATAGTTTAGAATTTTTTTTTATTTTCTAATTCTCTATAACAATTGGGTCTGATACCAACTTCTGTCACACCCCGAAAACCTTAATCAAGGGAGCGGAAGATTTAACTAAGTCATTCGGGTCGTGACAGATGCCGATAGCCAATGATAATAAACTACAATAATTTATAATAAAATTTTAACTTTTATTTAAATAAAGGAAAAGTATTTTTATTACATGATCAGAGTTTTACACGGGCTACTCGCACGTTTTATTACATTCCTAGTATCCATGTTATTCAAACACACTTCCAACACTTCATTTTCCTTGTCTCCTCGAAGCCATCACTTACCAAAAAATCATTTTAAAATTAACGTCAACACGAATATTGGTGAATTCTCTTTATTGAAAATATATATATATATATATATATATATATATATATATATATATATATATATATATATATATATAGAAAGGTTAAAATAAAAGGTAATGTTTTCCTGAAAAGTGTAGGAAGGATTTTCCACCATTGGATTAACATCATCTATCAAGGGAAGGATTGTAATCTTAGTTTATTTTGTATTTATGGTATGTAATTATATAATTAATGAAAATTAAAAAAGATCCAGATTTTTTTCCTTAATAATCGACATTTAGTTTAACATTAAAAAAAATTAACAACATAATCGTATATTCTGGATCAATATATCACTCTATCAATTTTATAATATGATATATATCTCACGTATATCACACTTTTCTGGATCGAAAACAATGAATTAACCTACAGTATTCTTATTTTTCTTATTCACTCTCTCATTTAGTAGTATCAATTAAACTTCTTATTCAATACAATATTCAACATGGAGACCTTCACGGATGAACATCAATTAGGTAAAATTCCAGTATTCTTGTTGTTCTCATGGTGTGTTATGTCTTATGAATATTTTCTAACTATACAAATTCATTAGAATGTTTTTTTATTCGTCATTAGTGTGTGTTTAGTAATTCATTATCGTAGTTATGTTGTTTTTTGATTTCGGATATATTGTTATAGTGTTACTAAAATTCTGTTACGATGCTGTGTTTTGATTCCGGTGATCGTTGTCTCAAAAACATAATGATGTTGTTGCTCGTTGTTTGTTGTGTTTATTTGCCACGTACGCTGTGTTTTTTAAGGATGTTTTTATTTTAGTTTGTTTATGTTGTTACTTGTTGTTTGTCTGTTTTGATGTTTTTTAACCGCCATTACGGGTGCGTTATGTTCCTTTGAACGATGTCTAAATATATAATAATGTTGTTATTTGTTGTCTGGTGTGTTTATTATTTGTTTACGACATGTTTATTCACGGTGTTGTTTTTTTCTATTTTGTTTCTTAATTTTATTCTCATCAGCCGACAAACTCTGGTTCAGAATTTTGTAGTCTGTTAATTATAGTGTTGTATGGTTGGCTTGTTATTTTGATTGTAGTGTGTTTTGCTTGGTATTTCGATTATAGTGTCTTATGGCTTGTTTTGTAACTGCATCAATAAGTGTGTTATGGCTTGTTTTGTATTCTGCGTAGATTAGTTATTTTCAGCCTTGTTATTTAAATTTCAAGTTGATTAGTTTCCTTGTATTTACTTCACATATCCACCAACCTACCAAGAGCTTGGGATTCAACACATCTCTCCCAATTCCGGCACGACGTACACGCCAATTGTGTCTGCATCAATGATACCCAATGAAGGTATGATATTTGATTCTGTAGACGCTGCAGAGCAATTCTACAAATGATATGCTTTAGCGGGTGGATTTTCTATAAGGAAAGGCACACAATCGGTCGTTAATAACGTTCTTCGGCTCAAATATTTTGTACCAAGGAAGGGTCAAGAACTGTTAAGGAAGTTGACACGCATAGTCAAGATTATAAAAGGAAAAAAAGAGCGTTGGCGACCTTCTCAAAGAACCGGTTGTAATGCACAACTCCGCTTGGTTTTACTGATAAAGGCAAATATAGGGTCAAATATTTCGGCGAGGTACACAATCATCCTTTTGTTAACGAAAATGATATGCATTTTTTGACTGCTTCAAAGGAGCTTACATTTACACACAAAAAGGTGTTAGATGATTTGGCTAATATCAACATTGGTCCGATGAAGGCTTTTAACATTATGCGGAACCTGTATGGTAGCTTCGATAAAGTTGGCGTAACAAAGTCTGATTGCAAAAACTACTTAAGAAAGATTAACTTGTACATTGGCGACTACGATGCTGAGATGGTTGTTCAACGTCTTATGGCGAAAAAGAACTTTTGTCCTAATTTTTCATGTGACTATATTACTAACAAAGATGGCTCATTGAAGGGTTTATTTTGGGCTGACGAGTGTGCAAAGAGAAATTTCTATGTCTTCGGGGACGTTGTATCATTTGATGCTTCATATCGTCATAACAAGTATAAAACTTTTCATTCCATATTATTCATTTTTTTCTTTTCAATTATACAAACAAAAGTAGTGTGTATTTATTTCATTTTATATTCATTTATAGGTATAACATGGTTTTTGTTCCATATACTGGGATCGACAACCATAATAGGAATGTTACTCTTGGCGCGGCTCTACTTGGAGATGAAGCAGCTGAAACTTATTCATGGTTATTGAGGTGTTTTAAGAGTGCTTTTGGGTACGAACCCCCAGTGCAACCACTGACCAAGACCCCACCATGAAGTGTGCAATTGAAGACGTTTTCCCTAATTCTAGAAACCGTTTGTGCATATGGCATATCATGGATAAACTATCTGGGAAGGTACAAACTACATTTTAATTATTCCCCCCCCCCCTTTATAACAATAATGATTATATTGTTTCTAATTCTTTGAAAAAACTTACATTCATAGGTCGGTGCCAATCTATGCAACACTACCGACTTTAAGACTCAGCTTTGTGATATTGTATGGACTGATTTTATAACATCTGAATTGTTTGAGAAGGAGTGGGATTCCATAATGACCGATTTTCAGTTAAACGATCATGCCTGGCTGAAAGATATTTTCCAGATTAGAGACTCGTGGATTCCAGCATACTATCGTGAAGAAAACATGTATGGTCTAATGCGTACGTCATCAAGATCAGAGAGCGAGAAGTACTTTTTTGGGAAATTTTGCAACGCAAGTTGCACTTTGGTCGAGTTCTTGGCACATTTTGAAACCGCATTGGAACATCAAAGGCATGAACATCAGAAGAACGATCATGATTGTCGTTACACAAGTGCAAAAATAATGAGTAACTACACTCTTGAAAATCAAGCTCATGAAATATACACAAGAACCATCTTTTTTGATGTCCAAATGGAAATTCAGCAAGCACTTCACAACTGCACTTCTCGAAGCTACGAATAGGTCAGTGATTTTTTAAAGTTTAGTATTCGAGATTTTGAGCATCTACCTGCTTCTTTTCACGAGGTAAATAAGAAACGGGCTTACATTATATATATATTTTTTTATACTTAGTGTTTTATACATGGAATATTGGTTTTTAATACTCCCAATTTTCACTCGTTGGTTGATATCACTCCCAACTTTTGATTTGTTACCCACCACTTCCAACTTTATCCTATTTGTTTCTGGCACTCCCTAACTTATCGAACCCTAACTCCGTTAGTTTTTTTTGCTGACGTAGCATTGTTTTTGCTGATGTGGCATATTTTTTTTGCTGATGTGGCACTTTCTAAATAAAAAATAATAAAAACTAAAAATAAGAGCCATCTGAACACTACAGTCACCGGTGTTCACCGCCGTCATACTCGCTTGAGTTCACCGCCAGCAAGCCTTCAACAATCTTCTCGTCGGTCTCGTGTCGTTTCTTCACCTCCCCCGCTCCTCCGACGTACTGGCCACCAATGAAAACCCTATGTAACATCAGTTTCATATTTTTCGGCGTACCGGCAGCCGGATTATTAGGGTTTTCATATTTCCCCATTTAACTAACCCAACTGTAAAAGACTTTTTTTAACGAATCAATGGATAAATTACCGAATTATTTAGTGCAGGGTTGTCGAATATGGACCTACGGGTGCTTGAATACAACTTCTATCTAATTGAACGAAACGAGACCTGTTAATTGACGGGAACTGTAAAGTCGGTTTGAATGTTTTATGAGAAGATAAGTGACTACCCACCAGGTGTTGTTGAAATGCGTCAATGAATTTAGGCTTATTTTTGGGGGAAACACACCAGGATTTGTTCCTAAGGAGATTACAACGGGTGATCCCATGTTTGAAACAAGACCTGCTTGAAACATATTATTGTTATTGTTATTTTACGGCGAATCGCCGGAAAATATGAAACTGACGTTACATAGGGTTTTCATCGGCGGCCGGTACGTTGGAGAAGTGGAGGAGGTGAAGAAATGGCACGAGAATGGCGAGAAGATCGTTAAGGGCTTGCCGGCGGTGAACTCCGGCGAGTATGACGGCGGTGAACTCCGGCGAGTGGGGTGGTGAGATGGCTATTATTATTAATTTTTATTAGTTTTCTTTAGAAAGTGCCACATCAACAAAAACAATGCCACATCAGCAAGAACAATGCCACGTCAGCAAAAAAACTAACTGAGTTAGGGTTCGTTAAGTTCGGGAGTGCTATAAACAAATAGGATGAAAGTTGTGAGTGGTGGGCAACAAATCAAAAGTTGGGAGTGATATCAACCAACGAGTGGAAGTTGAGAGTATTAAAAACCAATATCCCTTTATACATATAACTAGTTTGATAATCTTCATAGGTAATGATTCACTCGGAAGACGTGACGGTGTATTGCAACTGCAAGCGTTTCGAGCAATTTGGTTTACTATGTCGTCACATTTTTAAGGTTCTCCACATTGGAGATATTAGGGTTTTTCCAAGACTGTACATTAATCGGAGGTGGACCAAAGACGTCGTTTCTAATAGCCCAATGCGTTCTGTTGGTTTTGATGAGCCTAAGATAGACAAAAGTACCGACGTCAATCGTGTTGTTCGTGATATTAATATTGCTCATGATCATATTATAAATACACTTGTTAATGATATGGAAAAGTTAAACCAGTTTCATGACTATGTCAATAATTACAAATCCACAGCTGACGAGGTTACATTTGACGCCCCTAGACCTAGCAGAAGAGACCGGTTTGAAGAACTCATTGGCGTCCCTCAACCTGATCAGATATACATACTTGATCCAATTGGTGTTAGGAATAAAGGTTGTGGTCTTCCTATTCGGTACAGATCTTTACGAGAGCAAGCAATAAGTCAAATTAAACTGGATAATCCTCAACGGATGTGCAGAATATGTAAGCAACCATGTCACGATGCCCATAATCATCATAAGTATGCTATAACTGGCGACACGTCAGCTGATGCTACCTCCACCAAAATTGACGAGATGGAACATTAAGGTTCATTGTGGGTTTTACACTTTCTTTGGGTTTTTTTATTGTTATTAGCACATTACAACTTTTTCTAGTTTTCATTTATGTTTGTGTTAAAACAATAACTTGACAGTGTGTTTATTTATTTTTGGACCACATTATAAAACATTCACTCCGTGTGTATGATTTGCTAATCAGTTATGTTTATTTTGGTTATTATATTTCAATCTAGATATTTTAAATACTGATCTCATCCATATTTGAATTCATTACCTCAAAACAGTTTGGTTCCATAACATTACACTAAATTTCTTATCAACTTATACTGTTATAATTATAATTAACGTGTTATAAACCGCGACAGACTCGTCATTAACTACTACACGGATTTTGCGTAATTTGTATGCTTAAACACATAACAACTTCAACAAAAACCAAAATGAATTCTACAACATTAATGTGTTGAACACGGTTAAAAAAGGCGAACCCAAAAGACCAAAATCGAAATCACAACACTGAGCTGGATGGTGTGTTGTCCTGGCACACCGAAGTTAATATAACCGACACATACTAACGATGTCCTATTATTCAATGATATGTGAGCACTTATTTTCTATTTTGAATCATCAACAGGCTTCTAATGAATTCATCAACATTACAGCACAAAACATGTTTTAATAAAACCAACACTCTAGATTAACATCCAAAACAAGTTATACGAACATTCAAATCTTTCAAATCCAAAACACAAAACCAAAAGACTAACATCCAAACCTTTCTGATCCAAAACACAAAACCAAAAGTCAAAAATTCAAATCCACATAATTAAAATACTTGTACTAAAATATCAAGATAGCTTCAAGCGCTCAATTATTCTTGTCCGCGCCGTGTTTTCCAGTTCCATCTTCTCATCAGCAGAAAATCTTTCATGCTCCATCATATCGTGCACGAACTCAGCCTTTGTCAGGTTGATTTCGCTCAGCAACATCTTCGCGACATACTTCCTTCTAAGATCGTTTAGCTCCGCCTTTTGTTTCCCTAAAACTCTTCCACGAGCGTCCACCTCCTCTGAAAGCCTACAATCAGCAAACCATTCCTTCGTGACACAACCCTTAAAAGTCTCCATGTGTCTCATCATAAGCACTCCACAATCTACATGGTTGCTTTTACTAGCCCATGGTATATCCACCCTCGTTAGTGTAGACGTCCTCACTTTTGACGCCCCGGGGTGATTTACCAACTCTTAGTAACCAACAAACGTTTCTCTCTGATATTATTAACAACATTTAAAAAGAAATTTCAATAACAATTATTTAATTACAAAACATACACTTACCATCAGCTCAGGCTAGCCCTTATACACATACTTGAACGACCCCCTGGTTCCCATATTATCAATAACAAAAGTCTGATGTGTCTTAAGGTTGAACGTCATTAAATAGAAGTGCTTTGTGTTTATAATTGGTACTAACACAACATCCACGCCTACAATGCTTCTTAGTCTTTGCGTTTCCAGATGCTTGTCCATTTTCTCCTTAAAAAATCCGATTCTGGTTGTTATATCTGTTTAATACTATTCCGGTAGCTGTGCCATTTATCAAAATAATATGCTCATTATACATTATTAACAAAACAACAATAATAAACAAAATATACAATTCATACCAGCATCACCGCTGAGTAGAAAAGCCTATGAACTTTGTTAAACTTTGAACGTACAGCTTCTTCATGGTTTAACAAACTCGCCCAAGCTGACATTACCGACACATGCACCCATGTGTCCTGGCGTAAGGTTTCCATTATCACCTTTCGTACGCTAACCCCCCCTTCCGTGCTAAATACAATGTCCCTTATTTAAAGAAATAACCAGACATTACATATAAAATTAATCATAACGAATACATATTCAAAATTAACAACCCATAACAAATTAAACTTACCAATGATTCACGTAAGCCGCGAACACAAACTCAGCCACCTTCGACTCCTCCTTTGTTATCGCAGAGTTCAAATTCACCGCACGTTTCGCATACGGCGAGCAGAAAACTTCGGAAAGGAACTTCATTCCTTGAGGTCATTTTGGTGTGTTTACCTCCAAGTCGTGTTCAGCAATTCGCTTTCCTTTAGCTACATCATCTAACGTCCCACGATCAACATGACAAACTCCAGATTCAAGATTGAATTCGGGCACATTAAAACTAACTTTTTTCTTTGTGGGCTGAGACTTTACCGAGCCGGATTCATACTTTGCAAACACTTTTTCTATGCTTTCCGAAGTCCTTTGTGTCAACACTATTGGAGATGCCTCACCGACCCCATCTCCTTCATTCTTCCCAAACTCATCCCCCCCCTTACCGGTGTGTCTAGCTAGATTTTTCTTCCATTGCTCATCCAAGTCTTTAATTAAAAGGCTGCCAAAACACTGATCATTTGCATCATCAAACTCCCGACATATATCCCCGTATACATTATCGAAATGTTGCATAAGGTCTGCCAGTCGCTCTGCTCTCTCCTATTTAAAAAACCAACATACATATTTATATTTAAAATCACAACTCAATTCAATTTACAAATAAAAAACCATATAAACTTTAATAATATTTTACCTCCTCATCAGTTTGCGTCGGTATAATTAACGACTCGTCACCATTACCAAATCCCTCCTGTTATTCCCATTCATCAACAGCCACGTTATCTTCCCTTATATCTTTATTCGAATCCATAGCAGCCACCTTATCAGCAGACGGTACCTTCTCATCTCCTAAAGTTTGACACTTGTTTTGATTTGATTCATCAACGACCGAAGTGTGTTTTCTGATCACCATATTCGCTAGCTCCTTTTTCGTAAACTTATTAACCCTCTTACCACCATCAACAACCCCACCATCTTTCGCTCCGTTTGTTTTCTGTTTTCCAGCCCCACCCGCTTTTTTTCCTAATGTTACCTTCTTACCTGGCAGTTTCTTCTCCAAAATATCTTGCAACTTCGTTAGGTCCTCATCCATGAAAATCTTAACTGCCATCAACTTTTTCCCAATTCTCCATAACACTATCAAAACTGACAACTTGCATACGCGTACTGCATACAAAAAAATACCAAAACATAAAAAATTAATCGATAACACTACTCTGCTTATAACAGCAGTTAAAATAAACTTAGCAAAACAAAAAAAGTTTCATGAAATAAGTACCGCAAGAAAAATCATTGACCCGTTGTATTCTTTACTTTCGTTCCATTTTCACGTCTCCTTTTCATAATTGTTAACAGGTATCGACACCAATTCATCTCCCGCACAGTATTATATCTTTAACCGCGGGTATAAATCTTTGATTTACCGTGTTATTACCGGTAATATCACCCATATATGTTCCTAACGTAACCAGAAAGTTCATCTTGAAATGCCAGCTAGTATCTCTATTTTTTTTTACAAACTCCATAAATTCTAACAGACAAAGTCTCCCCTTCTGGTTCTCAAACTGACTCCTCCATCTTCTAACAACCTCATCTTCAACTCTTGGCCTCAACGTCTCGACTATCTCATTCTTTCCACGAGGTATTCCTAACAAGCTTTCTACAACCGACTCGGTAATTTTTACTTGTTTTACTCCTAAATTAAGTATGCTACTTTCGTGGTCATAGTTTCTAACCAACCAGCCCAAACCGATTGGTATGTTCGCTATATTCATTTCTAGAATAATGCCGAAACCCATACCAATTACAACTATTTTTTGCTCCTCGGTCAAATTAGTTACATACTCATGGAATATGCTATGTTTCACCCTTGGTTTAACCTTCTGCCCAATATACTCCTAAAATTTTAACTTCTTTTCTTTTAATTTTCCTGCTGTCAACATCTTATCACGTGGTTTTACAAAGTCATCATCTGAATTAAATCCGCTAGCTGCATTTATTTTTAATTAACAAATAATATTACTAAAAATGAACAATCATAAACTTATTCAGTCAATTAATTTTTCACAACGAACTTACATTTAAAAAACTCTTCAACCACATATGTTTCCCGACCCGATGAACTTCCTTTGACTTCATTGCTTGCATTTGCTACAATGAAACAACAACTTCAACTACATACCGAAAAAATATAAATTTTAAGAATATTAATACCTTTGAAGTTAATTTGTTTCTTGACAGCATCACCGGACTCTACACCTCCAAAAGTAGTATTGTATGTTATTCGTGGGCTTCTTCGAACTAACAAACCCACACATATTGTGTTAATAACAAACAAACAAAGAGATTAACCAAACTGCAATTAATGAGTCACTAAACTACAAAAACAGTAAATACACACCCTTCTACAATAAACAACAAAAAAAATTATCACACCCAACACAAAAACAACCTATCCCGCGTACTGTTAAAGCAACATTATTCACAACCCGTTAAACACACCATTCCCACATCACTTAAAACACACAAACTTTATCATCTTAAAAACAAGCTTCACACACACAAAAACTTGAATACAACCCCCATTCTAATAACACAACCATTAAACACACACCCTTCTAAAGTAAACAACAAAACCATTATAACGACCCCACACAAAAACAACCTAGCCCGCGTACCGTTAAAGCATCCTTATCCATAAACCGTAGAAAAACACCGTTACCCCGTCACTTAAAACAACCCTTAAAACACACAAACTTCATCAGCCTAAAAACAAGCTTCACAAACACAACAACTAGACTACAAACAACCATCTCATAACACAACACAACCACACTTTAACACTCTTTAACACTTTTTATCAACCTTCCATTCACCCTTAAAAACACACTTTCACACTAACCAAACTAACGAACGTTAGCAACAACACACACCCTAAATAACACTTTGTCGGTTACTGGTAACACCAAAACCTTTTCATTCTTATTGGATCTAAAAACTGAAAACTAATAGCACCCTATAAAACAACAAACCCAAAACACACAAGACAGTAGTATGAAAATAATCAAAGTGTCAACAACAATAACACACAATCGGCTAAACGATGTTACCGGAAAAACGATGAACCACTAAAACCCTAGATTTTGGGGGTTTCAACACCAACCAATTAAATAGAAAAATACACCTTGAACATTGTTGATTACCGAACGCGCTTTCAAATCAAATTTCTTCTTCTCCATTATTAGTTGACTGCACATTCAATTACAAAAAAACCAATTACAATCGGCGCTTCAAAAGACCACTAATGTTATCAAAAACACACTGGAACAATGACGAGTTATTTAGAATTGAAAAAAACCCACCTTCCTCTGCATCGATTTCGTGTTTCACGGTCACCAATAATTGAGATGGTTTTTGGGGTTTGAGAATATTTGACGTGTGTTTTCAATTTATGACGGGGAGGGACTAGATATATTGGCGTTTTAATTGGGTTGAATAATATAAAAGATTTTATTTTGTTGAACAGATTTTGGAAGTTCCAGAGAAAATGGCATAAAAATAGGAGCTTCCATTATTATTACGTTGACAAACTGCATGTTACAAATTATTGTAAGACAAATATACCCTTTAACACATCAATTTTAGCCTATAAAATAAAACACTCCTCCATTTAATCCAACATTCAATCTTAGCCATTGATTACCAGGATCCTACCACTAAGATTCCCTCGTATACTTTTTAGACACACTCCTCTTTTTACAATAACCCCTCCCTATACACACACACACACATATACATATGCGTATTATAATGAAAGTATGGCAAACGAAAATTCAATATAAATTATCATAATAAGCATAGAAAACAATACTTTATCAATTTATCACGAAACATAGTAAACGAATACTTATAATTCTCACCATAGAATGGTTCAACGACCATTATTTTCATAATCTATTACCATAAGCAACGGTAGGATTCTTTCCTCACCGTTCTTTTAAATGGTAATTTATATCTTTAAGAATCCATAATAATTGGATTTACCATAAAACAAAGCATTTTATCTTTTAACAAATCGCACTGTTGTAGACGAGCAAAGAATACAACAAGTGTATGACTATCAAAATTGATAACTCGAAACATACCATACTCAAAATATTCTCACTTTTAACCCAACGCGATTGGAAGTGGGGGGTGTCACCCCGATAGATCTACGAACATTTATGTGCCCTTATTAATTCGGTTAACAGTTATTTAACCAATTGCTGACCCATCCCACTTATTACACAGTTTGTAAAATAAAATGCTTTATAAAAGTTTCAATAAAATCAGTAGAAAGAATATGTTTTTTCCCCAAAACACAATAAAAGCATTTCAAAAACGAGGGGTCGATAGAGAAACTTACGGTTGAAGCTTTTCATCCCAAAAATTGTGTGTATGTACGGCACCGATCTCGGTGCCCTACATTGGCGTTGGATTTACTCATTAACACAGTTCTAAATATCATAGTTAATTAAAAATTTTCGCGAAATAGATAAAAGAAAACCATTTATTACATAAGTCTTAAAATTTAAACCATATAAAACATGTCTTAAGTTCAAACATCATAAAAAAATAGTCTCCAGATGTCAGCTTCTATATTCTTCTTCCATGTGCCCCTTTTCAAGCCAGTTGTCTCTGCCTACTCACTTGCGTGCATATTAAAAGTCAGATACGCTGAGTGAGTTCTAGTTAATTAGGCAGCATACATATCATAAACTTACTTACATATACGCATCCGAAGATACGTAATATATACTTTATCTTTTTATCTTTCTTTCGTGCATACATTCATTCATAAATACACTCTTTCGTACTCTCGTACTTTCATACTTCATGCATAACTATCTTTACCATCTCAGATATTACTAGGGTTTGGTCCCTTCTATCTCAGATATTATTAGGGTCTGGCGTAAAAACCCAGCTACCGCCGCACCATATTATTGTCCGTTTTGGCCGGAACGTAGCGCCATCGCCTCACGAATTTCCTTTTGGTTGCTCGGGTGAAACCTTCTCGAGAGGTCACCCATCCTCATACTACTCCCACCTGATGTGATTAGTTACTACACTTACCTTAAGTGGTAAGTGTATAATATGTGAAGGTATATAAATGATATATGTATGAGGTTAGAAGTATGCATGAAAGTATATAATAAAATGTATATGTAGAAAATGTATGTATGGTTGTATGGAAAGAAGGACCAGGCCCTACTAATATCTGAGATAGAAGGGATCAGAACCTGTTAATATATGAGATAGAAGGGACCAGACCCTTATAATATCTGAGACGGAAGGGACTAGATATGACATCCCACATCGATTGTGAAGGAGAACTAAGCCTTCTTTATAATGAGGTGGATACATTCCCCATCATAACACGCTTTGGGCGCTTAATGGTAGTGGATGAGAGGATAACTTCACGGTTAAGCGTGCTCAGGTGGGAGTACTATGAGGATGGGTAACCTCCTGGGAAGACTTAACCTGAGAAACCAAAAGCACATACGTGAGGCGATAGTGGTACATCCCGGCCAAAGCGGACAATATTATGTTGCGGTGGTAGCTGGGCTATTACGGATTTGCTTTTGGTTACTCAAGTGAAGCCTTCCCAGGAGGTCACACATCCTCATACTATTCCCACCTGAGCACGCTTAACTGTGGATTTCTTCTCTCATCCACGACCATAAGCGCCCAAAATGTGTTATGACGGGGAATGTAATCCACCTCCTTATAAAGAAGACTTAGTTCTCATTCCCAACCGATGTGGGATGTCACATTTGGTCCCTTCTGTCTCAGATATTATTAGAGTCTAGTCCCTTCTATCTCAGATATTGTTGGTGCATGATGTCAGTAGTTCAGTGTCTAGTGTCTGTAATCGCGTTTGTAATGTTTTATGTTTTGTATAAGGGAAGTTGCTAACAAGTTCGCTGATATGGGCGAACTTGTTAGACAAGCGAAGTTAGTGACAACTTCGCCTAAACATGCCAGGCGAAGTTGTCGTGATTATATAAGCCATCTGTTACGGCTTATTCATTAATTCATTCAGTTTTACAGTTTTCGTGTATTCGAGTTAGAGAGAGTCTGTAATCAAGTGATCTCCGTATCACGTGTTTAAGGTTGGTATACAACGTGTTTGATTATATTATCGTGTGTTAATCGTATTGTCTTCTATACTCGTAACGTCTTACGTAGGGATTCCGCACCTGCGTAGTACGCGATATCTCGTGTAGATCCGGCTGGGAACCTACAATTGGTATCAAAGCTTTTGCTCGATTGTGTGGTTCGGGATTATCACGCGGGTATAGAAATCGTTCCGTTCGACTATTCGCGGGACGAGTTTTCTGAGTTTTTGTGTCATACTCATCTCCTACAAGCTTAAACAACCCATAACACCTTCACAAACCTCGAAAAACCCAGAAATCTAATCTGCAGAAGCTTCGTGTTCATCAGGCGAAGTTGCCGTCACTGTTAGTAGGGTTTCGGCGAAGATATAAGGTTAAGCGAAGTTATCCACAACTTCGCCTACCTCTTCAAGTTCGCTTACCTCAAGCGAAGTTACCCACAACTTCGCCTACCTCCCAAGTTCGCTCAACTTAAGCGAAGTTATTCTCAAGTTCGCCAATCCAGCGAATTTAAGAAAGTGAGCGACGTTACAAATTCACGCGAAGTTAAGCTTTAAGCGAAGTTATCCACAACTTCGCCAACAGTGCTGTTTGAAAATAAAATTTTTTATTTTCGGATTTCTTTGAGTTTAGAGAAAGATGTCTTCGATAAACATTACTGAACTAGTAAAGATGGAAGTAGAAGCAGGTTCGGCTACAAAGGCACCTAAGATGCTCAAGAAAACTGATTATGTAGCGTGGAAAGATCGTTTTGAACAATATGTCAAGTATCAAGATGCCAAGATGTGGGTGTGTATACAAGATGGTTACATTCCACATACTACTGAGTATGAAGGTCGTGATCAGATCAAGAAGTACAAAGAGATGGAAGATGAAGAGAAGAAAATGTATGAAGCCGAAAGCAAAGCTCATGCAGCAATTACAATGGCTCTTCCACAAGAGATTTTGCACACTTTCAGAAAGTATAAGACTGCTAGAGAGCTTTGGGAAGCTCTTGAAAACCGTTTTGAGGGCAATGTGGGAATTCGTGCTTCGAAGATTAAACTTCTAAAAACTCAATTCTCGGTCTTCAAGTATCTGAAAAACGAATCACTTGATGATATCATCACCAGATATTATCATCTGATGACTGAACTCAGCAACTATTCAATTGCATACAAAGAAGATGAGATTGTTGAGAAGCTTCTTGATGCTCTCCCACCAAAATGGGAGATGTATACAGTGTTGATGAGAGAAGATAAAGACTTTGCTGATTATGACCTTGAGACAGCAGTTAACAAGCTGAGAACATTTGAACTGAACATGGTACGAAAGGAGACACCTACCGATCAGGTTCAAGATCCGGGTATGTATGGGGCAAAGGTTAACTCAGGATCAAGTTCGAAAACGGAATCATCTGCTTATTACTCTAAGGGAGAGTCAGGCGCGAGCTCAACACATGAGGGACATGTATCTCTCAATATGAACGGTGATGTGTGCTATGTAGCTGGAGGGTCAAATGCTTCTCAACTTCAAGCGACCAAGAGTAGTTATTCCCCAAGTGTTTCAAACAACAACTACTCGAAGATGCCCATGAGTGTCAAATCTGCTGAACAGCAGTTTGCTCTCTATGCATCTTTTATTGCTTCGTATGAGAACTACATTCAGGGTAAGATCGTTGATCCTGCAGTTTTGGATGAAGATTATGACCAGATCGATGCTGATGATCTGGAGGAGATGGATCTGCAGTGACAGATGGCCATGATAGTGAGAAGGGTAAAGAGGTTCATGAAGAAGACTGGCAGGAAGTTTGTCGGAGAGAGGCCAGGGTTTGATAAGACGAAGGTTCGCTGCTACAACTGTCAGCAGAATGGCCACTTCGCAAAAGAATGCAAGAATGAACGTGTAGAACGCAGTCAGAACAGATCTACACAGCAAAGTGGTAGTGGTAATGACTATAGAGCCATGATTTCCAGACAGAATGAGGAGTATAACTGGAATCTGCATGTTGAAGAAGTATTTGAACAGGCCAACTTGGCAAACATCGAAAATGCAGATAGTGAGAAGGGAACTGGCGAAAATGAAGCGTACATGGCAGATGTAGCAGACCAGCTCTCCGAGGTAAGTACCGAACTCCCTTGTACTAAGTGTGAACATCTGTCTGAACAACTGACAACTCTAACTGATCAATTTGTTAGTTTGGATGCGCAATATAAAACTTTAAAAGAAGATCATCACTTCACTAAAGCTAGAGAAAATAGTTACAAAGTGAAAATTAAAGCTAGTGAAACAGATATTAAAAGTCTTAAAGCAAAGCTTGCTGAAAAAATTAAAATGATTGATCTTAGCTATGAGGTTCTAGAAGAAAAAACCAAACTAATAGCTGAAAGAGAAAAACAGATAGCTGATCACCAGGTAAAAGTGGTGGAACTTAACAGGAAACTGGAGCAATTCAGAAATTCCTCCGCTATACTTGATCACCTCGTTAGTGATCAAGGTTCTCCAAAAAGGGGAGGAATTGGTTATCATGAAGTTCCACCACCTTTCAATCATAATTACACTTTTAACCCTAGTAATCAGAAATCTGTCGATGTTGACTATGGTCAGACAGTTCCAGTTAAAGTAACGATTAAAGAACCAGAAGTTAGTAAGCCTGTTGCAAGTGTTAAAATTTCTGCTCCGAGTCCTGTCTCATCTAACTCGGACAAGGCTTCTGAGTCGTGTGAGACAAATCAAGAGGAAGTGTTACCAAAGAGTGGAGAGAAAAAGAAAACATCTGAAAAGAAGTCTCCACTAAACCCGTATGTCCCACCATATGTGAGACAAACGGGCAGTAATACAGCCTCAACATCTAAGACAACTTTTGATAAGAAAGTTGAAAACAGGTGTTGTTTTAGATGTAATCAACAAGGACATCTTGTTGCTGATTACCCTCTGAAGCAAAAATTCAGAGGTGTGAGGCCTTTAAAATCTGAGAAAAGAGCTAACAGAAATCAATTTAATGATAAAACTGAAAACCCATCGAATTTCAGAAAATGGACTAATCCAGGTTTTCAAAGAAATAGATCTCAGTTTTTCACTGGTAACACCCAAACCATAACTAATAATTCATTTAATTCAAGACGGTTTGGATGGCCTCATAGACAATCCACAAGAAGGTATCCTGTTAGGACTCACAGAAATGATTATGATACTAACTTTTTACAGCCAAGGTACGGGATGTATCGACCCAAGACCAATCGGTCTTGGGTCCCCAGATTTTAACTCTCTGCTTTAATCGTGCAGGAACAGTTGAACAGGGCTGCCAACAATCAATGGGTTGTGGATTGCGGCTGTTCCCGGCACATGACGGGTAACAAGAAATTGTTACAAGACTGGAAACCTGTTCAAGGTGGTAGAGTGAGTTTCGCAGGAGAGAGCGGTGGAAAGATCACAGGAATTGGGACTGTGACTAACGGGAAGATGACGCTAGAGAAAGTTAACTTTGTTGAAGAACTGAAGCACAATCTGCTGAGTATTTCGCAGATCTGTGACAAGGATTATACCGTGCATTTCACGAAGAATGAGGCGATAGTGTTGTATCCTGGTTTTAAGATACCAGAGGACTGGATTGTTATGAAGGCTCCAAGAGTGAAGAATACGTATATCATGGATATAAGGTCTACTGAAATGGCCACTGAAGAATCGTGTCTTTTGTCGAAAGCGACTGAATCAAAGTCCGAATTATGGCATAGGAGAATGGGGCACATTCATCTTAGTAAGATGAACTACCTTGTCAAAAATGGGCTTGTGTTAGGGGTTCCCTTGAAGAATTTCAACTTCGAAGACAAATGCTTATCATGCAAGAAGGGGAAGCAACACAAGAAATCCCATCACACCAAGAAGGTCAATTCAATTGTCAGTACCCTAGAATTACTTCATATGGATCTCTTCGGTCCCGTGAATGTAAAAAGTCTAGGGGGAACATCGTACTGCTTGGTGATTACTGATGATTTTTCTCGATACTCGTGGGTATATTTCCTGAAGTCGAAGGATGAAACTGTTCAGACGGTAATAAATTTGATTACCAAAGTTGAGAACATTATGGGAAAAAGAGTTAAATACATTAGGAGTGACAATGGGACTGAGTTCAAGAACTATCAGATGGAGATCTTCTGCCTACAGAAGGGGATTGAACACCAATACAGCGCACCGTATACTCCGCAACAAAATGGAGTGGCTGAGAGGAAGAACAGGACTTTGATTGAAGGAGCCAGGACCATGCTGGCTGATTCGAAACTTCCCGTGGTGTTCTGGGCTGAAGCTGTTGCTACAGCCTGTTATATCCTTAATAGAGTGTTAACTGTTAAAAGATTAAATAAAACTTGCTATGAACTAATGCATGGGAGAAAGCCCAACTTGAGTGGTCTTGAACCATTCGGGTCCCCGTGTTCGATGTTAAAGACCAATTCAAAATTTGGTGAAGTAGCCGACGAAGGAATCTTAGTCGGATACGTTGTTGGGACTCTCAACAGACGGGTCTTTAATACATCGACCAGCAAGGTTGAGGTGGTATGTAACACTGATATCACAAGTTACAAATCACCAAAACCAAGCACGGGACCCGCTGGGGTTTTCGACTATGATAGACTCTTTAAATCTTTTAACATACCTTATCTGGATTTTGCAGAAGCTGAGGAAAGAATTGCTACGAAGATGATATGCGATGAGGAAGACACTTTGGTGCAAAGACCACAGTATGATGAATGTCAGCCTTCCTCGTCAAATGCTGTCAATACCCCTACTGCCTCTACTGAAGAGGAATTCATCAATCCGTTTCACTCTCAATATCAATCAACCATGGATGAGCTATCTTCGAACTTGGAAGATAATCTAAATGTCAGTTCGGTTCCGACTACGAGAATTCACAAAAATCACCCGTTGGAGAATGTGATAGGTGATCTGTCCGCCGGTGTACAAACAAGAAAAAGCGTGAATGAGCACACCTGTGTTTACACAAGCATTAAAGACACGGGCATTATCAACGAATGCTTGTACACCTGCTTCATCAGCCAGATTGAACCAAAGAACTATCAAATGGCTCTGAAGGACAGCTCGTGGGTCGAAGCCATGCAAGAAGAGTTAGCTCAGTTTAAGAAAATGGAAGTATGGAATTTGGTTGAAAAACCAAGAAATGCGCATGCGATAGGCACGAAGTGGGTCTTCAAATGTAAGAGAGATGAGAAAGGGGTTGTTATCAGGAATAAGGCGAGGCTGGTTGTTAAAGGCTTTAATCAGCAAGAGGGGATTGATTACAATGAAGTATTTGCTCCTGTGGCAAGATTGGAAGCCATTCGACTGTTTTTGGCATTTGCTGCTCATAAGGAGATGAAGGTCTTTCAGTTGGATGTGAAGAGCGCGTTCCTAAATGGTAAAGTCGATGAGGTTGTGTACGTTGAGCAACCTCCGGGTTTTCCTGACCCTGACTTTCCCGATCACGTGTACAAGCTAAGTAAAGCGCTGTATGGACTACATCAGGCACCTCATGCCTGGTACTCAACGTTATCCGATTACTTGCATGAAAATGAGTTTGAAAGAGGTAAGATCGATAGCACGTTGTTCTTCAAGAGAAAAGGAAGCGACTTTCTGCTGGTGCAAGTCTACGTGGACGACATTATCTTTGCTGCATCAAAGGTCGCCATGTGTCAGGAGTTTGAGGCCGTCATGAAGAAGAGATTTGAAATGAGTGCTATGGGTGAACTAACTTTCTTTTTAGGATTGCAGGTTGATCAGAAGAAAGACGGGATGTTCATTCATCAGACGAAGTATGTCCATGATGTTCTCAAACGCTTCAAGATGGAGGACAGCACTCCATATGATACTCCAGTCTGCGTCAATCACAAATTGGGTGCTGATTCAGACAACGATGCAGACGTGGACCCAACCCAATATCGGGCTATTATAGGTTCTTTAATGTACTTAACTGCTTCTAGGCCTGATATATTGTTTGCTGTTTGTCTTTGTGCACGCTTTCAGGCAAACCCAAAAGAATCTCATTTGAAGGGTGCGAAGAGGATACTGCGGTATCTCAAGGGCAAACCGAAGCTGGGGTTGTGGTACCCGAGAGGAGGAGACTTGGAGCTAGTCGCTTACACAGATTCTGATTATGGAGGGTGCAATCAGAGTCGGAAATCTACAACTGGTGGATGTCAGTTTCTTGGTGGCAGATTGGTGTCGTGGCAATGCAAGAAGCAGACTTCAGTCGCAATTTCAACCTGTGAAGCAGAATACATGGCAGCATCCAACTGCTGCTCCCAGGTTCTTTGGATTCAACAACAGTTGCGCGACTATGGTCTGAATTTCTCACTTACTCCTATTTGCATTGATAACACTGCTGCTATCTCAGTAACTAACAATCCCGTGAAGCACAGTAAAACTAAACATATTGACATACGTCATCATTTTATACTGGATTGTGCTGAGAAGAAGCTGATTGAGCTCGAAAAGGTTGACACGTTAGATAATTTCGCTGACTTATTCACGAAAGCGTTTGATAAATCTAGATTTCAAAACCTTGTTGAGCTGAATGGGATGATCAATCCCGAGTAACCATGCTTTGTGTTTGTGTTATTAAAAAAAAAAAAAAAACGTCACTATCGCTTAGAATTATGTCGGTTGCCTCAGTTTGAAGGACATGTCTTAGGCTATGTTTGGTCCTTATTTCTACCAGTAGAATATGAGAATAGCCATTAACCAGATGATTGAAAGTGACCGGGGCGGTTTATGATGAGTTTTCATTCTTTCGCTGAAAATTAGTCGATCATACTTAGTTAGAAGGACACATACTAGTATGTGGTCGGTCTAGCTGATCCATTGGATCTTCGGGATAGCCGTTAACCTGAAGACTTTGATTTGGTCGGGGCGATAGAAGTTAAATTTTTTCTTTTCGGGAAATGAAATTATTTTTCAAGTCTACTACTTCGTAAGAAGTATCTTTACTATGTTTAACAGAAAATTGATCCAACCTTGGAAAATGATAGATATACTGATTCTGTGTGCTTAACTAGTGAAGTTATTAGGCTTAAAAGTCTTTAGAACAGTCATTGTATGTCATGGTAGCTTTTTATGGTGCGTAAAGTAGAAGTGATACTAACTAAATCTACTCGATTTTTTGTGGAAACTCCTTAAGAGTTGTGCGTGTCTTCATACATATCTTTCCGAATGATAGGCAGAAAAGCGATTACCCAGTCATACACGAGCCCGTGAGTGGTCTGATTCCCGTGAAGTTAGCGTGTCAAGACACTGCAGTGATCCAGATTCGGGACTTGCAGTTATTTTCTACTTGAAATTGTGTATATACATGTTAGTTTAAAAAAAAAAAAAAAATTCTAGAGTTCATAATGATAATGATTATCAATCAAGACACAAGAAGGTGAACGGGAAGCAGAGTCTAAGATCGAAGAGTAATCACTACTTAATCAGACACTACGGGTCAAGGTCAATTCGGGGTGACTTGGGGAAAGCCAAATACGCCTTGAGAATAGATAGGAGGCATCATAATCTCTGAGTTGTTGCCCACTTAAGTTTTGAGCTTAATTGAACCTAACTCGTATCACAGAAACGATGAAAACCATTTTAAGTATATTACCTGCTTACAACCTGTTTCTTTATGTCATAATACAGCTGAACACGGATCTGTGTGACAGTCACGAAATTAGTATGATTCCTGTTCGGATCTTTTCTAAAACATGGTAGTCCATGTCGAGACTGAAATTTGATCCCGTGTACTTTACTTTTTCAAATTTTTGTTACTTTTGTAATTGTTTGATTTTATACCTGGTTACTTGGTCTTGATCGTTTCATTTAACGCTTTAAATGATGTTTTAAAACTTAATTGCAAATTGTTCAAATTATGGGGTTTGTTTTGAAAAATTTTAATATCAGCGAAGTTCTGCATAACTTCGCCTTATAGGCGAAGTTATCCACAACTTCGCCGATACATCTGTGGCCATATATAAAGAAGTTTTAAGGTCAAACAGTTTCATAATTTTCAATACCAGCGAACTTATCCTCCGATATTTCAGCGAACTTATCGATTCGATTTCATCAATCAATCTGTGTTATTTTGTCTTCGATTCTAATCCGATTCAAGGTGTGTAGGGTTCCATATTCGTATAATCATTGTCGTTCATGTTAATCACAGGTCGATACGACCCGTTTCGTGACCTCGATTATTTGAAACCTAAAAACCCGATTTTCAAACTTGTTTTTACGTGATAGTAAACCACTTGAACGTATAAAACTTCATAAAATCATGTATTTCGGAGTCCTCGATCTCCGAAATCATAATCTACACGTCGTTCAATATCCCTAACTGTTGCCGATTCAAATTCGGCGAAGTTACAGTTTAGGCGAAATTATCTGTAACTTCGCCTGAGGTTTAACTTCGCCTGATAATTGATTTTGAAACAGTTTATGAGGCGATGTTGTGATTAGGCGAAGTTATCCGTAACTTCGCCTGGACCATTTTACTTAACTATTTTCAGACGAAGTTCAAGTTGAAGCGAAGTTGTTTCCCAACTTCGCCTATACAGTATTGATCACAACTTCGCTCATGGTAACAGGCGAACTTGTGATTCGCTTTGACGTTTATCTAACTTAACCTGTTTGTTGCAGATATGGCTGCTATTGCTGGAGCAGGTGGTGCGGGCGGTGATGACGGAGGTGATCAACAAAGACAGTTCTTCCCGGGTCACAACATGTATATCACCTTAGACCCGGAAGCGAGCGGAGTTGATGATTTCCGCGAAATCATCACATTCCTTTTACGCTCGAGGATATTCCACGCCATTACAACAACTCTGCCGATATCCTTACCCAACATTGAGGATTTCTGGCAGACCGTGGAATACGACTGTAGAGTCGAACCCCCGGTGATGCGAGCAACAGTAAACAATCAAATTGTTCAGTTCTCTTCTGAACATATCCGGGCGGCTCTGCGCTTTGGAAACGAGACAAGGGATGACCCGACAGAGTTTGTAGCTCCTTTCCGCGATGGAGCATTTTTGAGGGTGGGTTATTCTGGTCCCTTGGGGGATTCGCAGAGAAGGAAGGGTTTTCTGCTTGACCAGTGGCGCTTTCTCATGCATGTTATGATAGTATGCATGTCAGGGAGAAAGGCGGGCACTGATGGAATGGGCGCGACCATGCAGTCAGCAATGACTGCTCTGACATACAACAAGCGATTCAGCTTTAGTCAGATGGTCTTTTACGAGATTGATCGTCAACGAAGAGCGATGGCGCGTGAGCGGTTCATCATGTATCCAAGATTCCTTCAAATGATCTTGAATCATGTTGCTCCAACACTTCCTCAGCGCCGTCTGATCCGATATGTTGAGAGTGTGAACAAACGGATCTTCGCCCAATGCAGATCCTCCAGTGCGAGGAGCAAACCTGAGCTTCGTCTTCGCCATACTCCACTCTTTGGGTACTTAATCAACCCGGAGTATGTGCCTGCTCGTGGGGATGAGTTTAGGGACCCGGCACCACAACAGGCAGGAGCACCTCAAGCTATACCTGCTGCTCCTGTTATGTCACCGGAGGAGAATGTGGACCTTGATGCAGAATTTGGTGGTCAAGGCTTCTTTGATATGGATCGGGTGGATCCAGAGGAGAACGTTCAGGTCCCAGTTGAACGTGCCTCGACTGTGCATGTTACTAGGGCAGCTACAACGGTGGCTGGCTCAGATTCTGATGATGAAGTGGCAGAGGCGAGAAGGATTATGGTGACTCGAGAAAGACTACATGGGAAAAGGAAGAGAACAGATGATGATGACGAGTCAGACTTTGAGGAAGAGGTACAACAGTTGATAAGAAGGTCAAGAAGGGAATGGATAGGTGCATTATCAGGAGCCGGTGAGAGCTCTAGGGTGGTACGTTTCTGTTGGTGCACATTTTGTGGCCGTCGCTTGGCGAATAGTTTAGAATGTTTATGTTGTATGCTGTACACCTAGGTAGTGGTTCACGCTGAAAGTGATCCATTTGAAAGAGCATTTTCAAATGGATACTCATTCGATCGAACCAGTTTCTGATTCGATCGAATGAGTCTGCCATTCGATCGAATAGGACTCATTCGATCGAATGAGTCTGCCATTCGATCGAATAGGACTCATTCGATCGAATGAGTCTGCCATTCGATCGAATAGGACTCATTCGATCGAATGAGTCCTGACCGAATGGCAGCGGGTATAAATACCAGCTTTCAGTCGTGAACAGGTAAGGTTTTCGAGGTTTTTGCGTGCCCGGAGCCCAGGTGCTGTCCGGATGAGGGGGGAGGCCATGCTCGACCTCCCCCTGCCATAGATCGTGATTTCTCTGTTTAAACAAGCATGTAACCGTTCGCGTTTATCAATAAAGTGTTTGTTTTTATCTTTGATCTGTGGTTGAAACCTTCCGTCCCGAACCTGCTCGGATCGTCACCGGTCCTACAATTGGTATCAGAGCCACGGTTACCGCTAGAAAGGTCTAACAACCGATCTAGCAAGCCGAGCTCTTGATTTTCTGCGTTCTGGACGTTAAACTGTTGGTGTGTTCTTCGTGTTCTTCGCGTTTTCTGGGCTGGCGTTGAAGGAGTCGAATCAGTACATTCGATCGAACGAGTTCCCCATTCGATCGAATAGGCCTATTCGATTGACTGATTCGATCGAATCAGTCTTCCCGCTCAAAAGTGTCAAATTCAAACGCAAGTTTTCCCGCCCAGACAGCCTGTTCATTCGATCGAACCAGATGTCTTCATTCGATCGAATCAGTTTGTATTCGATCGAACTGGTTTTCCCGCTCAAAGTGTCAAATTCAAATAGCTGATCGAACCAGTTCTTCATCCGATCGAATATGTGCTTCATCCGATCGAATCTGTGGTTCATTCGACCGAACCAGTTCTCATTCGATCGAACATGTTCCAGACCAAAAAAAAAAAAAAAAAAAAAAAAAAAAAAAAAAAAAAAATCTGGAACGCCTGCTTACACGAAAATTTGCCCAAGCCATTTTTATCAGTCGGGAAGTCTTCTGAAAAAGTTTGGCGAAAATAAAATTTTTTCGACAAAATTTCCGGGAAATTTTCGGTTAATTGTCGGGTCAGTGATGAAGATTTTTCTGGACATCCTATACATGTTGATCACATTCCAGAAAAAGTTTGGTGACAGTGAAATTTTCACTGATATTTGCCGGCAAAGTCAGAGCGTTTAAATGTTTAACGGTTAAAGCGGCAAATTTGAAGATGAACAAAGCACAATTACCTGAAGGAATTATCGTCTACAAGTTTAATGGATAACCCCTTGTTCATTGAGCTTCTACAGTGGTGATTGTTATAAGAACACAGAAGAACAGAGAAAAGTGATTACTGATGAGGTATGATGTTATTGTGGGGTAGTCAGGAGCATCTGACTATTTATGGGCCAACCAAGTTTAATTTATTGTCCGCATTCTGAAGATTCTGCTTTGTGGAGAGAATCTGAGTTTGAGTTATTGTGGGGTAGTCAGGAGCATCTGACTATTTATGGGCCAATCATGTTAAATATTTATTTTCCGCATGTGAGAATTCCGCTTTGTGGAGGGAATTCTGTTGAAAATTGGTGATTCGCAATCACGAAGTTAATGATGTGTCTTTGTCTCCGATGATGAATCTGCATACAAACTAATCTGTTTAGGGGGAGTAGCTGTGGATTGGAAGCCTCTGTCATTTGTCCAATACATGTTGGTGAAGTAACCGTGTGGGTGAAGATTCGCCGATAGTAAGTCGCGCAGCGGAAGCGTGCATGTATTGTCATGTCTATATATTGGGATACACGTCAACGTCTGAGGGGGAATTTCTACAGTTGGTTGTTTTAAACAGATTATTTAGTCTGAAGATGTCAGCAATGGAGAACACTTTGCATCATTAACCGAGAGTTCAGTCTAAGGGGGAATCTTGCTGCAATGATGGTATTCTTCAACGTGATTATCAAGATAAAGCAGAAGATTTGACTGAAGATTGCAAGAGGTGTCTACAGCAATTCGCAAGCAACGTCCAAGGGGGAATTTGTTGGTGCACATTTTGTGGCCGTCGCTTGGCGAATAGTTTAGAATGTTTATGTTGTATGCTGTACACCTAGGTAGTGGTTCACGCTGAAAGTGATCCATTTGAAAGAGCATTTTCAAATGGATACTCATTCGATCGAACCAGTTTCTGATTCGATCGAATGAGTCTGCCATTCGATCGAATAGGACTCATTCGATCGAATGAGTCTGCCATTCGATCGAATAGGACTCATTCGATCGAATGAGTCTGCCATTCGATCGAATAGGACTCATTCGATCGAATGAGTCCTGACCGAATGGCAGCGGGTATAAATACCAGCTTTCAGTCGTGAACAGGTAAGGTTTTCGAGGTTTTTGCGTGCCCGGAGCCCAGGTGCTGTCCGGATGAGGGGGGAGGCCATGCTCGACCTCCCCCTGCCATAGATCGTGATTTCTCTGTTTAAACAAGCATGTAACCGTTCGCGTTTATCAATAAAGTGTTTGTTTTTATCTTTGATCTGTGGTTGAAACCTTCCGTCCCGAACCTGCTCGGATCGTCACTTTGTCGGACCGGTGCGGGACACGGTTTCCCAACGATTCACGGGGCAACGTGTTAGAGTGCGGAATCCTCTAACACGGCGATTCGGTGGTGATCAACAACGCGCGGTAACGATTCCTAAGACGGTTTGACACCTAGGGACGGAGGAAAGGACCGACACGTGAAGAACGGGCAGAGAGTATTTCAGCAGAGTGGTGGTTCGTGACTGTGTGTAGAATGTGTGTTCCCTTGTGAAATTTCCTAAGTTTCGTTTATATATCGAAAACTGGTTCGATCGAATGAGTCTCTCATTCGATCGAACGAGACCTGGTTCGATCGAATCAGTCACTGATTCGATCGAATCAGTTTCTTTTGACATTTTCAGTCCGTTAACTTAGTTTCACGATCGTTATCTTCATATCGAACCATCCTGATAGAACTGGGGACATACACATGACATTTCATGTCCTAACAAACTCCCCCTTGGAGTCAGTTCTATTTACTTACAATCAATCGAGTTCTCTTGCTCGATCGTAACTCCCCCTTGGAGTTATCTCACTCTCTCTTTTCTCAAAGCTAATGGTGCGCATGTTGCATCCACGAACTCCTTTCATCATGAAGTTCTCTCAGGATCAAACGGTCCAGTCAGTCAGACTTACCATAGGTTCCGCATATCCTGAGAAGCTGTCAATTGAAACTTTAGATAAACATTTAAGCACAATCTATCACAATGTTCCAAAACAAATTACATTCAACTCAAAAACAATTACAACCAGAAGATTAAACCTTTCATTACAACAAGAAACAAAATAAACATGACAATTAAGCTTCAGTCTCTTGTGCATACTTCTTCTGTTGCTCTTTCCAATTTGATCCTGCATGTATGTCATAGGCAAAGCAGATCCTAATGACATTTCTATACGTTAAAGCTTGCTCCATGTCTTCGGGGGCGTAGAGAATCTCTGTCTTGTACAGCGTGTAGACGTCCTCCCGTGACAAGTTTGTGAGCCACATAGGATCAAAGATACGAATTGTGCTCCAATTTCCATTGTCGTTGAGCACGATGACTGCTTCATGCAGTCTTCCGTCATAGTACCAATGCCTGAACGCTTTGTAGAAGTCCTGCTTCATCTTTCTTAGAGGAATCTTCTTCATCGTGAGTGGTGGCATGTACTTCAAAACAATCTTTGGCCTGTTGGTGATCGGATCGATCTCCCTTTTACTTGTATATCTCTTTGGCCTTTGTGGAGTGATCATCTTCCATTTTGAGCTGTATTCCATTCGCAATACACTCTGATAATACGTTGCAAATGGAGATGAACTTGCATAAAGCATATCAAGATAGTTAAGACGGTTTAGATCAAAAGTAGGAAGAGTCTTCAAGTCAGTGATACGTTGAAAGTACTCAACCCCTTTTTCTCTCTTGACAGCAATGCAATTAAGATCCTTCAGACACGCCCAAGCAATTATTTCACCTGAAGTTCTACGACCCTTCATCTTATAGGACATTGTGTGAGGAATGGTCGGCTTTGCTTGTCGTCTGGACCTTATCTTCTCAAGAATAGCGTTGAAAGCTTTCTTGCACTCTTCAGTTTTCTCAACGAAATCGGCTTGATCTGCATCAGAAGGCTGTTTCATTGTGTTTGACCTTTCGTCAGCCTTCTTCTGTATTTCCTCCTCTGTTACATTTTGAAAGAAGCTTGCCGAGTTAGGAAGATCTTCAGTTTGAGACGTGTAGTACTCTGGATATTCTTCCTGCGTCAAGTCTTCCATTTCGACTTCATCGAATTGAGAGGGATCAGCGGCCGTGGATGATGTTGAGTCAGGTGTAGCAGCCGAAGAAGATGTTTGTTCTGTTGAAGGCAAAGCCAGATACTTGCCTGTTTCTTCATTGTATAGCTCAAACATATGTTCCAGTTCTTCTTCTGTGAAATTGTGAGAAATTTCACCTTCTTCCAAGTCTCCACTTGCGAAGAATTGCTGCTCATCTGGATTGTCCAGTAAAAACGTGAAATATTCCGCTGCTGTTTTTGATTGCAGCGGTTGGACATTAAACGGATCAGCATCACCTGTTTGATTACACAAACACAAAGTAACAACAAATTTAAGTAAACATATGTAATATCATAAACATTAAATACAATATCATTACATATGAAACTAGGTTTACAAACAAATCATTAATTGAAAAGATTTAACATTTAAGTCCTTACTACATTCACTCAAAATACTCTTAACTACCTTCACCTCCATCATCAGAAGAGTCCAGTTCGTCTGTGTCCACATCGACATTGGTTGGACCTTCCAGACGAAGAACATCACCCTTCAGCTCAGTCACTCTTGCTTCAAGGCGTAGATTTGACTCTCTCAGCTCGGTGATCAAAGAACCTTGTTCATTGATCGAAGATCCCTGTTCAGCGACAGTAGCATTTAACTGACTATTTTCAAGCCTGAGCATTTCGTTCTCAGCTTGAAGTTTAGCAATCTGCTCATCTCTGAGCCGATTCTGTTCTTCTTGCTCTGCCTTGAACAGTAACATCTTCATCATCGCCTTGTGCAAATCAGCAAGTTCGGATGCAACCTTTTGAGGTATGGCCATTTCAGGTTGAGCTTGAGGAATAGGTTGTTGAGCTGACTGCGGTGTTGGTGGCTGTGCTGGTTGAGCAGGAGGAGCAGCAGAAGTCCCGACGGATGGTAACATTGAGGGACGCGGTTGATCGGGAAATAAGCTTCGATACTTCCGAGTAACCTTCTTCTTTTGCCTCTTTGCAGGCCTTTCTTCTCCTACATCTATGTCGGCCGGATTTTCCACGGCTCTGACTTCCTCACCAGTTTCCAACTCTTCTTCATTTAGAAACGAATCAGCCTCCTTTTCAGCTTCGGTCCTTGTATCTTCAGGGACCGCCACCTCCTCAGTGTCAGAGTCGTCGCTTGATTCCTGCAAAGGTAAGTTTTCGACGTCTGAGTCACTGGTATCATTTCTCCATTTCCTTTTAGGAGGGGCCCTGTAAGACGGATTCACCAAATGCCCGAAGCATCTTTTGATTGGTGGCCTGGTTGGACGTTCCTTGTAAGATTTGAGACGGTTGAGAGTCTCATTTTTCATGTGGTCCAGTTTCACCACATCACCTTCGTTTTCTTTCAGTAACCCTGGTGCTTGAGTATCGACAATCATTTGCACGAACCGTGGGAACTGTAGAAACTTCTCACTTTTCCCTTGCTTCAACGTGATGTTCTCGACCATATGACCGAAAGTCATCTGAGAGAAGTTGTATGGTCGGTTCATCACCAAAGCAGCTACAGTGAACTGCATGCTTTCCCTCAGCTTGTCAAAGCTGGTTCGTTGAGGGCCCAAGCAGTGCATCACAACGTGTGCCAAATATTTGAACTCGGGGCACAAGTTGGCCTTATGAAGCAGACCGGCATTGAGGTCGCCGTCATACTTCATACGTGCGAAACATCCTCTTGTTGCAGCAGGATGTAGGGAGGTCGGGTCTGATTCATCATCTTCAAATCCACAGACTTCTCGAATGACCTGGGCAGATATAACAATTGCATGCCCTCTAACGGTGGAGCGAATAACCGACGGCACGACTGTTTTGTCGTGCGTGGCATTCCTCCAAAACTCTTGTTGGATAGACATGATAGGCTCAATAATCCTAGAGATGGGTCCAGAGATCCTCGACCTCTTCAGAAACTTTATCACCGTTGCAAAGTCTTTCCCGTGGCTCGACTTTTCGTCTAGAAAAGCCACGATGTTGTGCTTGATGGACGTTTTGTACGGGACAACCACTTCTGCAACTTCAGCCATTTAAATCTGTAACCATAAACGTGTTAGAACAAACAGATATCGAAACGACTGAATGCGTTTAAACTTTTCAAATTTTCTGGACTGGTTCGATCGAACGAGTAACACATTCGATCGGATGAGCTATTCATTCGATCGAATGAGATCTGGTTCGATTACAGACAATCGAATGAGATAGAATTTCCCATTGACTTCTGATTCGATCGAACTAGTGATCGAATAAGTCACATTCGATCGAACAAGAGACTCGTTCGATCGAATCAACTGATTCGACTCATTCAAGCAAAATCCAGAAATGAAGAACACCCGAACCCGGAAAACTTAAACGATCAAGAACTCGATCAAAACACGGTTAAAAACATGTAAAACTTACATTTTCGTGATCTACGTGAAAAATCGAATAATATGATCGGATCAAAAAGAGGGTTTGAGGAAAATCAATTTGAGAGCAAAAATCCGTAAAATATTTCGAATAAAACTGATCGATCGAATGAGTTTGAATATTTATACTATTTTTGGACTTATTCGATCGAACGGACTTGTTCGTTTGGACCATTCGATCGAATGAGATTCTATTCGATCGAATGAGTCTCTTCGCAACTGTTTACATTCCTCAACCACTGATTCGATCGAATCTGTTCATTCGATCGAGTTATTCGTTCGAATAGCAACCTATTCGATCGAATGAGGGAAAACATTTGAAAAATAAATTTTTAAATTTCTTATTTCCCGTCCATCGATCGTGATGCCTTTGAACCTGCACGAAAACATAAACTTTTGACACTTGGTTAGTTTTCGTAGACATTTTCCAATCCTGAGAGCTTCGTTCCTACAGAACATATAGATCATAATACATTAGTAACAAATGGAAAAATATCAGGCTCAAACATCTTTGGGTTTTCTTGTCACTTCATTCTTTCTTTCATGCACAGCCTGTTGCACAGATGAACATTTAGCAACCTGCATGAAGTTTTCTTTCATTCCTACACACTGGATAAACATTTAGTAGGAACAGACAGAGATCAGACTACCTGTCATGATGATTTCTCATCGATTCTTAAACAAACAGAAAAAAATAAAATAAATTAAAATAAAACTAAAATCTTTTTGGTTTTTATCAAAATATTTACAGAGAGGGACAGGGATCAGACTACCTGTCACGAGAAATAAATAAAATGAAAAATAAATAGAAATAAAATCTTTTTGGTTTTTATCAAACTATTTACAGAGAGGGACAGGGATCAGACTACCTGTCACGATGATTTCTCATCAACATTAAAGCAGAATAAAATAAATAAAAATAAAAAGATTAATTCAGAATTAAAATTTTTTTTTTTTTTTTTTTTTTTTTTTTTTTTTTTTTTTTTTTTTTTTAATATTCAAACTGAAATAAACAACTGTACAAAATTTTAAAACACATTATTTTTGGTTGAGAAGGATCTATAATAAGAAATCATACAGACGTATATGACTGTCTACTGAGATTTTTTTTTTTTTTTTTTTTTTTTTTTTTTTTTTTTTTTTTTTTTTTTTTTTACGAATAAACGAAGTTAAACAAGACATAATGAATATTCTTTTTGTGAGAAAGATCCGAACAGGAATCATACTAATTACGTGACTGTCACACAGATCCGTGTTTAGCTGTATTATGACATAAAGAAACAGGTTGTGAGCATGTAAATAACTTAAAATGGTTTTCATCGTTTCTGTGATACGAGTTAGGTTCAATTATGTCTCAAAATTTAAGTGGGTATCAACTCAGAGATTATGATGCCTCCTATCTATTCTCAAAGCGTATTTGGCTTTCCCCAAGTCACCCCGAATTGACCTTGACCCATAGTGTCTGATTAAAGTTGTAAGTGTCTTCATCTGCTTCCCGTTTTCTTTCTTTCTTACTCCATGATTGAGAAGTCTTGACATTGTTAACTCTAGAATGTTTCAATCACTCATAATGTAATTTTTTTTTTTTTTTTTTTTTTTTTTTTTTTTTTTTTTTTTTTTTTTTAACATAGACTTCAGAGTAGTAAACAATTGCAAGTCCCGAATCTGGATCACTGCAGTTTCTTCACACACTATCTTTACGGGAATCAGAACACTTATGGGCTCGTGTATGACTGGGTAATCGCTTTTCTGCCTATCATTCGGAAAGATATATATGAAGACATACAAAACTCTTAAGGAGTTTCCACGTAAAATCGAGTAGATTTAGTTTGTATCACATCTACTTTTACGCACCATAAAAAGCTACCATGACACACAATGACCGTTCTAAAGCCTTTTAAGCCTAATAACTTCACTAGTTAAGCACACAGAATCAGTGTATCTATCATTTTCCAAGGTTGGATCAATTTCTCATTTTCTGAATATATATGAATGTCTTTTAAAACATATAACGTTTAAATTATTTCGCCCCGATCAAGTCAAAGTCTTCAGGTAAACGGCTATCCTGAAGATCCAATGGATCAACTGGACCGACCACATACGAGTATGTGTCCTTCTAACTAAGTATAACCGACTATTTTTCAGCGAAAGAATAAAGACCCATCAAAACCCGCCCCGATCACTTTCAGTCATCTGGTTAATGGCTATCCTCATAATCTACTAGTAGAAGTAAGGACCAACACACATCCGAAAATGTGTCCATCAAACTGAGGTAATCGACATAATTTTAAGCGATAGTGATGTATAAAAATTTAATATTTGAAAAATGAAAATAAGCTGTACAGACATAACAAATCTTTTTGATGTCTCAGTATGATAGCGTCTGTGTACTATCACCTTTCTTGTAACAAGATCAACTTCTCAAAATTTTGAAATTTTTTTTTAATGTTTTTGGGTTTTTGTATTTTATATTGTTTTTGGTTTTTCTTGAAACCTTTCTCCCCCTAGAATTTATAAAAAACAAAATCTTTTTGGACTTTTTCAAATTTTTAAGAAAAGAAAAAATGAAAACAATTTAAATGATATCTTCAGGAACATCATCTGATATACGTTTAACGCCGTTGATCTCTAGTAAATATAAAAACCGTGGTTTATCAAATGCTTTAGTGAAGAGATCAGCGCGTTGTTCCTGAGTGGGGATTTTTATCACATCGATTAACTTCTTTTCGTAGCAATCACGAAGGAAGTGATATCGAATTTCGATGTGCTTCGTTTTGCTAAAATGGACCGGATTTTTGGTAATTGAAATTGCAGCAGAATTATCAATATATATGGGAGTAGTAGAACATTCAATACCGTAGTCACGCATTTGTTGCTGAATCCAAATAACTTGAGAACAGCAACTGGCAGCCGCAATATATTCCGCCTCAGCTGTTGAAGTGGAGACTGACGTCTGCTTTTTGCATTGCCACGTTACTAAACGACTTCCAAAGAACTGACATCCTGCTTTTGTTGATTTGTAATCGAGTTTACAACCACCATAGTCCGAATCACTGTACGCATGTAGATCAAAGTTATCATCATGAGGATACCAAAGACCCCAATCTGGAGTACCCTTCAGATAACGCAAAATTCTTTTGACTGCAATCAGATGGGAGACCTTCGGCTTTGACTGATAACGTGCACAGAGACACGTAGCAAACATTATGTCTGGCCGAGAAGCAGTCAGGTACATTAGAGATCCGATGATCCCTCTATAGTGAGTTGGATTGATCAATTCACCCTTCTCGTCAGGATTAATCCCGTGATTAACCTCTAAAGGAGTTCCCTGTGAAGAAGAACTCAACATCTCAAACCGTTTCAAGATGTCATTGACGTATTTTGTCTGGTGAATGAAGATACCGGAATCTTTTTGATCAACTTGAAGTCCTAAGAAGAACTTCATCTCACCCATGGAGCTCATTTCAAATTTTTCTTTCATCACTTGTTCGAACTCCTTACAAAGTGTTTTATTCTTGGACCCGAAGATGATGTCGTCCACGTACACTTGTACCATAATTAGATCTCCTTCTTTTTCTTTTGAGAATAGTGTGTAGTCAATGGTTCCCCTTCTAAACCCGTTGTTCAGAAGGTGTTTGGATAGTTCTTTATACCAAGCTCTCGGGGCTTGGTGAAGACCGTACAAAGCCTTGTTGAGCAGATAGGCTTTGTCCTTGTGATATGGGTCTTCAAAACCTGGAGGTTGTGCCACATATACGGTCTCTTCGATGTGACCGTACAAAAAGGCACTCTTGACGTCCATTTGATATACTTTGAATTTCTTGAAAGATGCATACGCCAAGAACATCCGGATTGCCTCCAAACGAGCAACCGGAGCATATACCTCATTGTAGTCTAGGCCTTCGATTTGCCTAAACCCTTGGACCACCAGGCGGGCTTTGTTGCGAACAATCACTCCACGATCGTCACGTTTACATTTTAGTACCCACTTAGTGCCAATTTTCTTCTGTCCTTTGGGGAGATCCACCAGCTTCCACACACCAAGTCTTTTAAACTGCAATAATTCCTCTTGCATGGCTGAGACCCAGTTGGAATCTTTCAGCGCATCGGTGGTGCTGTGTGGTTCTTCTTGTGCTAAGAAGCATTCATGGGCATTAAGAGCAACTGATCCTGACTCCATCATTTCTGTGTAGAGACCAAAATTCAGCTGTCGCCGAGTTTTGACACCCTGTTGAAAGTCCCCTATAATGTTGTCTTGTGGATGATCACGTTCAGTCCTAACAACCGGATTGTCAGAAACGACAACATTTTGTTCCAAGTTAGTTAAGTTCGGCTCAGGAACTGGAGCGGATTGTGGTGCCTCTGAAGTAGACGTTAGAGGCTGATCTGCATTCGGCACTTCTTGATTTGACGATGAAGGTTGTGACGTAACCTGAGTTGGTGCCGATTGTACATCATCTGCTGGAGATTCATCTTCAGATTCAGATTCGGAAGATTCTTGAACTTGATCGCTAGACTCTGTGGAGGAAGATGATGACGGACCAGGATGAGTTGAAGATTGCAAAGATTCATCAGGAGGTGCATTTTGCGCCTCATACATCATTTGAATAGCAATCTCATACAGATTGAATGACTTGAACAGTTTGTCATAATCAAACAACCAGTCTTCTCCTGTCCCCTTGGCTGGTTCTGTGTAGCGTTGAACATCGACATGGTACCATTCTTCAACTAATTTTGTTGTTCTGTTGAAGACCCTTTTGAGAGGTATGCTGTAACCCAGAAAATAGCCGTTGATGATCTTCTCCTCGAACTTATTATCGACTTGCCTTTTAAGTAACGTGCAAAGAGCCCCGAATGGTTCCAGGTGCTCTAAGTTAGGCCTTCGTCGTTGAAGAAGCTCGAAACTTGTCTTGCCGTGGCGCTTGACGATGCCTACCCGATTTAATGTGAAACAGGCGTTGGCAATTGCCTCACTCCAAAACGTAACAGGTAACACTGAGTCGGCTAACATTGTTCTTGCTGTCTCGATTAACGTACGATTTTTCCTTTCAGCAACCCCGTTCATTTGTGGAACATATGGGGCACTGAACTCCTGAACGATCCCTTTTTCTTTGCAGAAATTTTCAACATTCGCATTTTTAAATTCTGTACCGTTATCTGACCGCATTCTTCGAACCTTCAGATTGTATTGAGACTCAATAGTTGTAACCAGCAGTTGTATACACCCAAACGTTTCTGATTTTACTTTCAAGAAAAACACCCAAGAGAATCTAGAATATTCATCAGTAACCACTAGACAGTATGAGTGCCCAGAGATACTTTTGACGCTTATTGGGCCAAAAAGATCCATATGAAGGAGTTCCAACGGAATATCAATTGAGTGGAAACTCTTAGACTTGTGGGACCTTTTTATCTGCTTTCCGGCTTTGCACTTCACACATGAATCAGGGAGACGAAAACTTCTCAGATTAACTCCCTCAACTAGTCTGCGGTGCACAAGCTTGTTCATGTTCCTGACATTTATGTGTCCCATCCGTCTATGCCATAAGACAGTATCACGTTCGGATGCCTTGGACACGAAACATGTCGCCGTTGGAGACGTTGACCCTGCCTTAGCCATATCCAGAATGTAAAGATCACTCTGGCGTGCAGCTGACATTAAAACCTTGTCTTCAGGAAAGTTGAAATCCTTAGGCAAGATGTGGCAATCTCGGTCGTCAAACATAACTTTGAAACCTTTGTCGCAGATTTGACTTATCGACAACAGGTTGTTCTCCAACTCTTTGATGAAATTTACTTTCTCAAACGAAATTCGCCCATTAGACACCATTCCTTGGGCCGTGATATAACCTCCTTGATTTCCTGCAAAGGAAACTGCACCTCCTTTTATTTGTCTGACACTTGAAAGGAGATTCATGTTTCCAGTCATGTGCCTGGAAGCTCCTGAGTCTATGATCCACATGTTGAATCTTGGATCATATAGAGCAACCTGCACACAAAAACAAAAGGTTTAAATATCATTGGAAACCCAAGCCTTAAGGTCTTGGGTTTTCCATCTTCATCACGAATGAACAATTCAATCCATTTACCCTCATTAACACTGTTTTCAGATTTGACGTTGTTATCAACAGTGTTAGTTTTCTTAGGTTTCCAAAAGTCAGTCTTCTTCTCAGCATGTTTGAGATAGCTGGTTGAAGACTGAGTTTCACTTGTCGAAGTGGAAATACTTGGATCTGAGGGGTTTGGGGATTGGTGTGGTGAGGTTGGCTGAGGTTTCCGAGGAGAAACCGACCTCGGTGTGTGAAACCGTTCTTGACCTTGAATGTCAATGGTCGGTCGCCTCCTAGGAGGTGACTTGACATACCTCGGATCCGGAGTCGATATGTACTGCTTAGGATCCGTGTACTTATAGCAAAATCTTGCTATATGCCCTACCTCTCCACACGAAAAACAGTAGTTTCTCCCCCTTTGACTTGGTGTTATTTC
>NW_027491460.1:0-57922 GCF_021521415.1 Bidens hawaiensis | reverse complement strand
AAGTGAAAGTTGTCTTTGGAACTTGGATGCTTTGGACCAAAAGGTCTTTGGTTGGCGGCTAGTGGTATCAAAGAGTTGACTGTTGACCTTGTCGTGTTCGTCACTTCGTATTTGGGTTGTCAAAATAATTGTTATTTAAGATATGTTTAAAAATAGGAACTTCGACAGTTGGATCTTTGAACTTTGCAATGATGAATTCTGCTAAAATGGTTGGGACTTTTGAAATCGCTAAACTGGACGTTAAACTGATTTCCTAATTTTAAGATTTCCGTAGTTGATCCGTTTCGGTTACATACTGTATGGTTATGGGACGATTGGTGTAGCTTCAAGATGTATCAAATGTGTTTTTAGGTGTTTGTTGCTTTTCATTTATACAAATGAATAAAATTTGTCAACGTTTATTAGTTTAATTAAACGAACAGAAATAATTTTAGTTCATGTTTGTTCGATTATTAAACAAACAAGAGCGTTTGGTTTGTTTATGGGTCTTAACAATCGAAAATTTAGAAGATGATGTGGTTGGATGATGAAGCCTAGGGTTGGTTGGTTTAAGAGTTTATCATCAAAAGGGTTTTTTCGTCCCCAAGATTTGCTTACAAATCACACTTGTTATTTTCATCCGGATAGGTAAAAGAACTCAAATGTGATTTGGAACCAATTCGTTAGTCTATCAATTAAATTAGTTTTTTAGTTATAACTTGGTAATTATGTGTTATTGAACATCCCTAACTAAATGTATTTTACTTTTTACATGACGTTACTATTGGAAGGCTGATCGATATCAAGTCTCATGACAAAAGATTTGAACAATTCTTTTGTTTCGAGTGAGTGATATTTTAATGCTTTGAAAGTCTAATATAAAATTAATTTTGATGTATAAGTTAACAAATGAAGTATTGAAATGTGTGTTACATGCTATTTATAAACGCATACCACTTTTGACAAATAAGTTTAGCTATTAATCTAATACATAAAAAAAGTATATAATAACGACTTATGTGTCTACAAGTGTACATGTTTATATCATGATTTATTACTATACATAATTAAATAAAATAATAATATTTGAAGCGAAACGGTATGAACCATGAACTCATGAAAGCACGCTTTAGGTGATCCGTAAAACCACGTCACCACTATTTAATGTCATATCTTATTGTTGTTGATAAATATTAATATTAACTTTTATTTATCCGGGCCTCATTTTATCATTAGAGACCACACAACACACCATTCACCTCCAAAATCCGTAACTTAGGGTTTATATTCAATAATAATTAACTGTCAATTAGTGTTTCCAGATCCAAAACAATTACTAATTATGTTTTGGAAACTTACAGCTCTATCTGCTTCTTCACCTGTAAGTTACCGCTAATTTCATTTATTATTGTTAATTTTAATGTAATTAAATTGTGAATGATGTATAAGTATTAGTGTTATCAGTTACGCATGGTTTTTGTTATGAGTTTGAATGTTTACCTGTTGTTTAATGGATCTAGCTATTGTATTTATGTGTTATAGTAATAATTCACGAGTTTGGCTTCATCATGACATCAGTTTATTGTGTCTTCCAGGCTTAGTTAGACATCTGCTAGGGCTGGAAATTACCGACACGTTTACGACACGGTTAAGCCTGTTTAATAAAAAGTACACTATATAATTATATATATATATATATATAATTAAAGTTAGTAGGCTAGGCTCCATCATTTCTACTTACCGGTACATGAAACAAACAACTTAGTTATAGACTCGAGATATAAAGTAGTTAAACGAACTGTATTTGTGTTTAATACATGTGGTGATTGCGTCGTATCTGACCTATTTAACACGATAAGACCTGTTTTGCCAACCCTAACATCAACTTGATTTGTAGATATAAGGAATTAAATATGTGGTTGATTATGATTTATGAGACATTTATTAGAAACTATATATCAGCATATGGATTGTAGTTTGGGCATGCTAATATAAATTTCTTAGAGAACTATATATCTAGTTTCGAATGATCACACTGTTTGTGTGCCGTTCAAGCCTAACTAAGGGTTTATCATGTGGCTTAGATTGAGTCGGTGTTGGACAAGGATGATTTCACTTTGGAAGAGCTCTTGGATGAAGAAGATATTATTCAAGAATGCAAAACGTTGAACAGTCGCCTTATTAATTTGTAATAATACTTCGCTAGTAATTTAACATCATCAATTTTTCGCTACTATTAATATTAATTTACGTAAAATGTTACTAATAACGGTACTTGCTTCTCCAGCTTGCGTGACAGAGCCCAGGTTGAACAGTTATTAAGGTATATCATAGAAGAATCCCAGGAGTCTGTTGATAGCAAACGCACATTCAAGTAGGTGGAAACTTTGATTATTTGATCGTTCTTCTATTTTTTTATCTTTGTTTGTCTCTAACCCTCTTTATACATTGGAAAAATGATGTCTTTGTATTAACTGTTATTTCTTCATAATACAGGTTTCCTTTTGTTGCTTCCGAAATATTTACATGTGAAATTGATGTAATCTTCAAAACATTAGTCGAGGAAGAGGAGGTGTGCTATTTTTTCTATGATTGCTAGAGATTATAGAAATATATTACGTATTCATCTAATTCAATTTGACACTCTTAAATTTGCAGCTAATGGATTTACTTTTTTCCTTCTTGGAGCCAACTCATCCACATATGTTTCTATAAGCTTCATCTTTATTGCCTAGATTACCGGTACATTATCAGTTGTAATATTTGGTATGGGGATATATATATGGGCCATAAAAGGTTCCCACTTGATGGCATTTTTAGCTCATTTATTATCGGTGCCATTATGTTTAACTCATTTATTATCCGTGCCATTAGTAGTATTATTAGTGGATGGTCATCATTGATTCGTCAGGCACACTTCTAGCAGATTGCTTAGATTTTTATCTGCTCTCATGTAGGTTGTGATATGCCTCATGGTACGGAAGACGGTTCCACTTATGAATTATGTTCAAGTAAGTGAATCACTAAATACCTTTTTGGCATTTATGGTTTTCTATTTTAGCATATTGGAAATACGATTGAGTATATAATTGTATACGCTTCAGGCCCATCAGCGTGTTCTCCAGCAGCTCGTTGATTTAATAGGAATCACTTCAATAAAAGAGGTGAGTAAATTTTTTATTCAGGTTGCAGCGTCTAGCTGTCTACTATATGATTGAATTAATGGCATGTGCAATTGGACTTTTGGCTTTATGATCACGCTACTTGGTGATTAATTGGTTATATTACTTCCTTATACACAAGGTTTTGGTGAGACTTGTTGGAGCTGATGACAATATGTATCCCAATTATGAAGAAGTTATGCAATGGTTGGCGGATAGCAATATGTTAGAGATGATTGTTGATAAACTCAATCCATCTGTGAGTAGAGTTTTTTCTAAATGTATGAAAATATGCATGTCACCCATGTCTAATGCTTGCTATAATTTTTTTCCTTCATTTTTTCCAGAATCCTCCTGAGGTACTTGCAAATGCAGCTGAAACCTTATGTGCTATAACTCGAAGTGCTCCATCGCCACTTGCCTCTAAGCTTTCTAGTTCAAGGTTTTTGTGACATCATACATAATTACTACTTTAATTTCCCGTCGTTAATGGCTTTCGACTAAGATTTTGTTTCGTTTTGTGTATTTCTTCATTATTTCTCAGTTATGTTACAAGGATATTTGGTCATGCATTGGAAGATTCGCATTCAAAATCCGGACTTTTTCACTCATTAACTGTGTGTATATCCTTGTTAGACCCTAAAAGATCAGCTCGTTCATCATTCTTTAATTCTTTTCAAGGGCAACAAGTATACGAACTGCCCGTGCAAGCAAACCAGGAGACTGTAGATGCAATGCTGCCAAAACTTGGTGCGTTTTGTACTTACCATGTTAGTAATTTCTTCAAATGAATTTTATACAATTTACAGGAATGAGGCATCTGCAGTATGAACTGTTTATTTTCTTTTGATTGTATAAATCTTCTCTGATTGCTGTTATGATTTTAGGTGGCTTGTTGTCGCTGTTGAATGTGTCACTGGATGAGGTTGTTTTGCCAACTACATATGGTCTATTGAAGCCTCCTCTAGGGAAACATCGCTTAAAGGTTGGTTTTAATTATTGTCTATTTGTAATAATGGAAACGAAAAGATCGTTTATAGGGGTAATTTCATACATACCCTTACAAATATTGAAATATCATATATACCCACGTAAAACAAAAAAATATCATATATGCCTTACGAAGTAGTTAATATATCATATATACCCACTTAATTAATAGCAATTTAATAAATGATCATACTACCCTGGTTCGATTAGATGCGATAAATGGTTTACAGTGTAGACTATTAGATGCAACAAACACTCGAAGGGTTTGCAATTTTGAGGAAGTGTCGAGAGACCTTCGGTTGTCATCAAACATGAGAGGACATTGGACAATATTAAAATAATACACATCTGGTATAAAAAATGATGTAATTGAAAGGGGTAGAATGGTCTATTAGTTAAAAATTGGCATAAATGAAATTTAAAAGTTTTAGAAAAATTAAGGATGAAATGGTCCTTTTTAATAATCTTAAATTGGATAAGCTAGAATAACTATGATTGGTTGGAGGGAATACCAAAAGTAATCGGTTCCAATTTGATATCTACCTGCTTGCAGATTGTGGAGTTCATTGCAGTTTTACTGAATACTGGGAATCAAATTGCAGAACAGGAATTAATTTCCTCTGGAACTATTCAAAGGATTCTTGATCTTTTCTTTGAGTAAGACTCCCTTATACATATCATGAAGTTGACTGTGATAAAGGTCAACTATGGCTGAATGCAGTTGAACGAAGCATGATTTTATTTCTCTTTCACTCATATAGGTACCCGTTTAATAATGCTTTGCATCATCATGTTGAGAGTATAATATCTTCTTGCCTGGAAAGCAAAAATGACACCATCGTCCATCATCTATTTCAAGATTGTGATGTGATTACAAAGATTCTTGAAACAGAGAATTGCTCTACCATTTCTGGTGAACTTAATCAGGTACTTGATGGTAATTTGGCTCATAAAAGTGTGGTAGGTTGCACAAAGCCACAAACTAATTATGTGAATACCCAACTCAAAAGTAATAATGCTGTCACTTATGCAGCCAACTTTACCAGCTACTGGGAGAAATGCACCGCGGGTTGGGAACATTGGACATATCACTCGCATTGCTAATAAGATTATGCAGCTTGGAGACGATGATACTCGCATCCAAACACATATCAAGGTGCACTATTAGTTCATATAAAAAAGTTATTCCAATTTTGTATTTATTAATTGTAAGGGTCTTAAATGGAACATTTACTCTCTTTGTAATCTAGGAAAATAGTAAATGGAATGAGTGGCATACAACCGTTCTACAAGAACGTAATGTTATAGAAAATGTGCATCGGTGGGCTTGCGGGTATGATTCTTTTATACATCTGATTGAAATATGCGATTTTTAATGATAGTATTTTATGTTTAAAAATGTTATGATTTCAGTCGGCCATCTGCACTTCAAGACAGAAGTAGGGACAGTGACGAGGATGACAGAGACTATGATGTGGCTGCTCTGGCAAATAATTTAAGTCAAGCATTTAGATACAGCATATATGACAACGAAGAAAGTGAAGAGGGTCATGATACACTTAATCGAGACGATGAGGTAGTCTTTGAATTCGGTTTGTTAATTCAGCAAATATATGTGATCACAATTTAATTTTATGGTTTAATCCTGTTTTTTTCAGGACGGTTACTTTGATGATGAATCTGCTGAAGTTGTCATATCATCCTTGAGGTTGGGTGATGACCAAGGAAGGTAAGCTTCTGGGTTTTTTTTTATTTAGAATCTCTTAAGAAATATTTACTATTTTTATATATTACTATTACTATTGTTATTATTATTATTGTTGTTATTATTATTTTTATTATTATTATTATTAATGATTATTATTATTATTATCATCATCATGGGTTAACCGAGTTACTTTTTTTTGGTTGATGTAGCAGTATGTTTACAAATTCCAATTGGTTTGCTTTCCAAGATGAGAGAACAGGCGATGATGTGGCGACGAGTGCCACGTCTCTTTGTGAACAGATGGATGAGATCAACTTAAATGGCACATCAAACGGTGGTAACAACAGCAGTGCTGATGAAATGGTGATTGGGGAGGATGAGGAGTTAGTTAACAAGAATTCCAAGAATGGAAATCCATTTATCGAAGACAATTTAATAAATGATAAAAATCTAGAAGCCTCCAATACTGAGGAAAACAGTGCAGATAGGTCCATGCCTGAATCAGTTTCAGTGTCAGGGGTGAACCCGTTTCTTGATTCCGGTTCTTTAGCGGACCCTTTACCAGATTCAAGCCAAAAAGATGAATTAGAAGGTGGTTCCGAGAAGGCCATGGATCAGGCCCTTAAGGAGGGTATTGTTGGAGAAGCCGGGCCTTTAAAAACACAGGTGGGCCCTAATGAGCCGGAAAAAGAGAACCCGGATCAAAGTGGGTCTGAGTTGAGCGAGTTTAACGACTCTAACTACTGGAAGGTTGACCAAGAGGTTTCTGTTACAGATTGATGTAGAAACATGAAATGAATCTGACCTGATCCATGACGATGTTCCTCGGTCTTCGAGATGAACGGACCACGTCTCGATCTTCTTCTCCGGTTGCTTGAGATCTGCAAATGGCTTTTTTGGGGGTGTGGAGGCGACTGCTAAGAAATCTCGAGGATCTCTTGTTTACAGACACAAAAATATGGTGGTGGCTCTTATTGAGAACCTGCCTCCTCAATAAGGAGGTGGAGACCTCCTTATATAGAGAGCCTCATGGCCACCATCATGGTACCCTAATGGGCCTAGCCCAGTTAGGGTTACCTCCACAAAACCCCCTCAGCCCAATAATATTGTATTAGTCCATATAATAAAATAAGCCAAACATAATAAATTAAGGTCGTAAGCCGGGTTTAGTACCATACCCCTACAACTGAGTTGAGGGTTTTGGTGGTTGATTAATAAAAGCAGCCCATCAGCAGATGATATGAATGTATAGTATAGTTTTGTTTCAGAGTTGAGACGAGTTTGTTGTTTTTACTTACAAATTTGTTATAGATATTATTTAGATTTTCGTTTTGTAGTTTTGTTACATATATTGTGGAGATAGTATTCAGTACTTTTTGTTTGTAGCAGTCGGTTTATTTACCGTAGCAGTTTGTTGTGGGAATCACTTCTGTAGGACATTTAATGCGGAACTGATTTTAGGTAGAGAATTGTGACACATTAGACTGTTATTGTCACTTTGTTTGTTACTCTTAGTATATCTGTCAATCACAGGCTCACAGCACATTCAGTGATTTTTGCAGCTTTCTACTGCGCCTTCTTAAAGAAATATCAGTTGGTTACATGAGTAATATGTCGAAACAAAATAGTTGTTACATATTTAATTTGTGTAAATATGGATTTTGAAGAAAGGAAGCCAAACTGACCGAAGAATATAATTGGGCTGGCCAAATTAGTTTTGACTTTTACGGGATTATAGTTTTCACAAGTTTAGTAAAATGGTAGGCTTGATAATAGATCGAACATTTTATATTTTAAGAAAAACTAAGAACATGAATTCGGTTAAATTAACAATCTATGTGTGTTATAATTAAATATATTTTTTATATCATATATGTATTATGTAGAAAAAGGAAACTATATTATTTGTATTTTTTATTTGTTAAAGTTTGTATAGAATAAAATAATATTATTTGTATCTTGGCTAGTTTTAAACAGTAAACTAACCGTGAAATCCAGTTTTCTAAGACGTTGAAGATAGGTAGACCAAAATTGACATGGGATGAACAACTAAAACACGATTTGTTAGACGTGTACCTTTTTGAGGACATGATCGGAAATAAGATTTCTTGGAGGCGTTTATTAAGGTTGTGGATTTTTAGGAGAGTGTATAGAACTTGTTTTATATGTCCTGGACTGTTAGCTCTACATTATTTCATTTTATTTAGTCTTAGTCTTGCCTTAGCATGTCTTGATGTATAAACTTGTAGGGATTATATATATATATACTTTAAAGGGTGTTAATGCTTCTTTATTTATTGCCATTCCATATTAATCAGTAAACTTTATATACGTTTGATACTTTGATGTCACCTGATTTGCTATTATGTGCGTCTTATTGAAAGGTATTTGAAGCCAAAGTCGAACAGGGAACAGTCTCTTTACTCATGGGATGGAAGTACGTTCTTACTGGAAGATCTTATTGGATACGTTTGTTTTGTTGTTCTATCGATTTAGTTTAGTTTAGACGGTCTAATCTCTTTCAATATTTTCTAAACAACCATACTTAAACCAAAGTCTCCTATATTTATCTTTAAAAAAAATAAAGAAATTAGTGGCAGTTGGCGGTGTTTAGCGATGGTCCAAAAACTAGGTGTTACTAGAAAACTCTAAACCATAAAAAAACAAAGGAAAAAAAAAACATGTCACGTCGCAAGAAGTCTCCAGAGCCGTTTACTCACCTACATAATCCCGGTTATGATAGTTTTCAAACAATCATATATATCAATATTAAAATTCACTAGCTACTTAGCTAGCATTTGGTGTGTTAAAATAAAAGAAAGAAGATGATTGAGGTGGTGTTGAACGACAGGCTAGGGAAGAAGGTTAGAGTGAAATGCAACGAGGACGACACCATTGGCGACTTAAAAAAGCTCGTGGCTGCTCAGACCGGAACCCGGCCTGATAAGATCAGGATTCAGAAGTGGTACACTATTTATAAAGATCACATTACTCTTCAGGATTATGAGATTCATGATGGCATGGGACTTGAGCTCTACTACAACTAACTAATATTAATTAATCATCTTCCAGTCTTCCCCATGTTATGCTTTTATTGATGTAAATTGTTGCTTTCAGTAAAATGTATTTTACCTTGTTTCTGTTGGGTTCGTAGGCCTTGTTGGCCCGGTTTATTATATGAAGTCAAAAGAGGAGACGGGTGTGGGCGGTCGGGCCCAAGCCCGGCCCGGTTTAGATTTCTTGCATAATAATTTACTAACCCTAGTTCAGTCTCTATATAAACAACATTATGTACTTGTAATATTTGGTCACTCAATAAAGATATACCTAGTTGCCACCCGTGGACGTAGGTCAGTTTAGACCGAACCACGTTAAATCCTCGTGTTCGTTTATTGCTTTCGTGTCGTGTTCGGTTTCGTGTGTGCGTTTAATCCTAACAAGTGGTATCAGAGCTTAGGTTCGGATCACACGAAGAACACGTAGAGTCGCTCGTTACCGCCGCATCAGAATCGGTAAGGGTCGGCAGATAATTAACCGCTGCCACCGAGTTTTGTTGCTGCCGCAACAAGTCGTCGTCAGGGTTTACGGCCGCCGTCGCTGTCCGACGTACTGAGTTGAGGTTCTGTTTGAAAGTACTTGAGCACCGCATCGCCACCACCGCGACCTCTCTTGTTTACTCGGTCAGATCCAGAAATCAAAGATCGTCACCGTGGACTCTAAGGCAGGTGTCTAGCGTCGCTGAGTTCTTGATTGTCTGTTCGACCATAGCTTAGAATTGGCGAAGTTTAGTTTTGGTAGAGAACCTGTGCGTTTTCGGAGTTTTGAAATTCGCCATTGTTTCGAGCAGAGACAATACTTGGGATTGAACAAAGTGAAAAGGAAGCTGAATTATTATTTTTTCTTGGAGTTCGTTGCTATCAAGAAAAAGTAAAGGAATATTTTTTCCTTTGTTGCAATCCGTATAACGTAAAAGAAAAAAAAAGTCTTTTTTAGTTTTTTCTTTTGTTAATTAACCGAGAGAATTATTTGGGTCAAGAGCAATTGAATCAAGATCCTATTTTTGAAGAACAGTTGTTAAGTCAGAAGAAGCGTTAAAGAAACTTAGAACCAGTACCAACCGCGTTTGTCAGGTTTTATCGTTTCAGTTTTCTGATTTTTAGTTCGTTATTCCGCTGCACGTTTAAAATAGGTTGATTTTTTAACAGAGTTCAGTAGAACAATCGTTAAGTTCAGGCTCGTGTTGCTGTGTCTGTCTCTGTTTTATCCAGTTTTTCGTTTTAGTCATTGCCATGGCAGAAGACGGAAATGTTTCGATACAGAAATTTGACGGACAGAAGTTTGGTTGGTGGAAGATGCAGTTTGAGGCACTACTTTGTCAGAAAGACTTGGATGTAGTGTTTGAGGATGAAAAACCAGAAAAGTTGTCAGAAGCAGATTGGAAGAAGTTAGACAAGAAAGCTAGGGCTTGTATTACATTGTCGTTGTCGGAAGATGTGGCGTTTAACGTCATGAAAGAAACCACAGCCCGTGGTATGATGGACGCACTATCCAACATGTATGAGAAGCCTTCGGCAGCGAATAAAGTCTATCTTATCCGAGAGCTAGTGACAACAAGAATGAAAGAGGGTGGGTCAGTTACAACTCATATCAATAATCTTAATTCGATCTTATCCCGCTTAGTGTCAGTTGACATTAAGTTTGATGATGAAGTTCAAGGCCTCTTGTTATTATCCTCTTTGCCCGACAGTTGGTCGCAAACAGTGACTGCAGTTTGTAGCTCGTCTACAAATATTACTTTCGATGGGATTCGAGATCTGATTCTGGGAGAAGATTCAAGACGCAGAAGTTCAGGTGAATCATCAGGCAATATGCTAGTCACAGAAGGTAGAGGTAGGGGAAAACAGCGAGGCAGTGGGAGCAGGAAGAGGAGTCAGTCTAAGACTCGTAAGGATATTGAATGTTGGGGTTGTAAAGAGAAATGACACTTCAGGAATCAGTGTCCGAATGGTAAGAAAGAGGTGAACGTTACAGAAGACGACACAGATGACGGGGTCAGTAGTGATGAGGCTTTGGTTTGTAGTGTTGAGAGTAGCGTTGATGCTTGGGTGATGGATTCTGGTGCATCGTTTCATGCCACTCACTGTAGTGAAACGATGAAGAATCTTAAATTTGGGGATTTTGGAAAGGTTCGACTAGCGAATGATGATATTTTAGAGGTTACGGGTATGGGAGACGTTGATTTGATAACTTCAGCCGGTACTTCTTGGACTTTGAAAGACGTGAGGGTTATTCCAAGTTTGAAGAAACGTTTGATTTCAGTTGGGCAGTTGGATGACCAAGGGCACGATGTTAAGTTCGGGAATGGGCAGTGGAAAGTAGTCAAAGGGAATCTCGTTGTTGCTCGTGGAAAGAAAATTGGTTCATTGTATATGGTCGGCATGTCATCGAAAGGAGTGGATCCAGTTTTGGTGAAAGACAAAATCCGGTTCACAGAATCTCGTGGGCAGAAGAAGGTTCGTTTTGCAAGTAACAAACCCAGAGCCAAAGTGAAGATTCAGGATGAACGAGCTAGGAAGGTTAAATCAGTTGGGGGACATCGTGACAGTGGGAGCACAGGTCGTGTTTCAGTTACAGTTCCAGGTCGACAGTGGATTAAGAAAACCAGTATTCCAGCTGTAAAAGTCTCTCCAGTGAATTACTTGCTGAATATGGAGAGTGTTTGTTCTCAGAGTATCTCTGGATCCGGTAGTTTGTTTCAGTGGGAGCCGGTAGGGACAGAGAACGGGTCAGGGGCAGTTTTAGCCGTGACTGACGTGTTGGAGCTCCGGGGAGCTTCAACGGGCCTTCAGGTTAATTGATGAGAAGGCGGTGGCAACTAGAAGAAGTTTAATGTTCATATTACAGAAGTACAATCAGGAGTGCAGACGAGAGTACTCAAGGCCTCCGAGTGGGAGATTGTTGGGTTCGTAGGCCTTGTTGGCCCGGTTTATTATATGAAGTCAAAAGAGGAGACGGGTGTGGGCGGTCGGGCCCAAGCCCGGCCCGGTTTAGATTTCTTGCATAATAATTTACTAACTCTAGTTCAGTCTCTATATAAACAACATTATGTACTTGTAATATTTGGTCACTCAATAAAGATATACCTAGTTGCCACCCGTGGACGTAGGTCAGTTTAGACCGAACCACGTTAAATCCTCGTGTTCGTTTATTGCTTTCGTGTCGTGTTCGGTTTCGTGTGTGCGTTTAATCCTAACAGTTTCTATGGAATATGGATTCATGGTTATACCCATTCTTAAATGGAACATAAATTGAATAGGGAAAACAATCCATTTTGATCTTACGCATATGGAATTCAATTCAAAAATCCTTAAAACAGTCGGTACTAGGGGTGCAAACGAGCCGAACCGATCCCAAGCTCGGCTCGTTTAACTTGCACAGAGCTCGAGCTCGGCTTGTTTCGAGCTCTATTTCTAAAGCTCGAACTCGGCTCGTTTGCTATATATCAATTATTTTTTTATATAATTATAATTATTTTTATATAATATATTTTTTTCTATTATAATTTTATATATTATTTAGGTATTATTAGATATATATTAAAAAGTGAATTCATTCCTCCACACAAATACACTATTCAATTACTATTTAAATTTTTAATATTATATTTATTACAATTATTAAATAACTAACCTATAAATAAAAGTGAGAGATTTATTTCATTTATTTTATTTTTTTTCAACTAATTATATTATTTATACAAACTATATATTTAAATATTTTTGGGCAAGTATTAGTTTTACATATTTATTTGTCGGTTAAACGTTTTTCTTAAACTTTGGTTCGTATTTTTTTTTTATAATTCGTCTTTACAATGACTGAAACTTTTTCCATGATCTACAAATATCCCATTGTCACATTGTTTTATACCGTGTCTCGACGTTTGATAATGCGCCTTTAAAATATTTTTTTGGCTTGATAATTTAAGTTTACGAAATTGTGTTGATACTGGGATACTAATTGAATTTGCGTTGGTTCGTAGCAGTAACGTGCCGAGTTTTTTTGTTCTACATGTGATGATTTGTTGTACTTTGGCATTAACGAGTTTATTTCTTTTGTTTAGCTTCGATGTCATAACCTGATACAGGCTGACTTCATGTCGACTCACAACGCAATCGTGGTTTAACGTTTTCACGTATGTTTTTTTGTTCGATTTAATGGTCCCGTTGCGAAGCGCGGGGTCCTAAATCCTAGTTTTTATTTATTTTTTCATAACATTATATATATTAATTAATAATGATTAAAAATATATATTTTAAAAAATATATATAAATGAGAAGCTCGTTTAGGCTCGCGAGCCGGATCGAGCTCAATAAGTGAAGCTCGGGCTCGGGCTCGTTTATTAAACGAGCTTACTTTTAGACTCGAGCTCGGACTCAGGTTCGATTAAGCTCAGCTCGATCGAGCCGATCTCGAGTAGCTCGCGAACAACTCGGCTCGTTTGCACCCCTAGTCGGTATGTCTGTTTTAAAAATCCTGTAAGCCAATAAAATCAAGCTATTTGCTAGATATTTGTTCGGTTAGACCATTTTCAAAACCTTCTGACCATTATTTAAAAAAAACAGAAATACACATTTAAAAAAAAAATGCCGGTTGTACGGTTTTGATGGCACATATATTAGAGGTGGCAACAAGTAACAATGGTATTGGTTAATGATGGAGGCTAATCGGCTATGTACTCTAGCCACCACGAGTAGAGTTGAGATCTAAACCTAAATGGACGAAAAACACCAACAATTTATACTCCACTACCCATTTCCACTTTATTAAAAACTAATTCTTATATTTAAAAGCATGATTTCCGATAGGACCCATCATTTTTCAGGAGCTTGTGGAGAAGATGAAGAAATATTGAGGTCCAACGGGATCTAACGAAACCGTGAGGACGACTATTTTGTTGAAGATAGTAAGAACAGACTGTTTATTGCTCACAAGATTATGAGGACACCCCTTTACTAGTGGACATTTAAAGATTTTTGAACTCCATTAACATTCATAGAAACGTTAAGGGTCAAAATATGCATTTCTGTAATTTTCCCTATAATGATTTTGTAAAATTTAATATGAATATTTTGCTAGAGGTGTGAAACAGACACCCCACCACATCCCAGTAGGTAAAGAGTTGTATTATTATGTATCTATTTGCACATGCAATTTATTCCATTCCAATCAAACATTTATTCTCTACTGAGTATGGCAGGCATGTGTAGCGTGTACACCCCCACTGTTTTTCTAGAGAGTTGGCCAAATACATCATCTTGCTTGTCTGGTCTGCACAACAAACAATTTCTGTAATTTAATTAATTTCAAGGACCAGACCAGCGTTACACTGACCACCCATCACGTTACATTCCAATATTTATTGTTTTATAGACTGAGTGATGAATCCAGACGTCACTCAATTATTATGTTTTCTACAATAAATAAATAATAACCCAACTACATACACCAAGTTATAATCATCTCAATCATATCTTTCATTTAAAAGGAACCCCACCCATATTAGCACACTTATGGTAACTAAAGTCACATGTTTTATATAGCATATTTGGTAACTAAAACCAAATAAGTATCTTACATGAAAATCATATTAGGCATCAAGTCACAACATATTTTCTAACACAAACCAGGAAGTTAAAAACCGTCTTAACAGAAGTCAAATGCAATGAAACGAAACGCAGAGTTACTACGCAAATATGGTCATAGGGCCTGTCTGGTAGTTTGAAGAGTCGACTCCATGCTCACCATTTTGCAGATTTGTATTCCATTTTCTGCAACAAAGGAAGCATATTACATAAACGTTGTCCGAAAAATAACAATGTACCACAGTTCAGTTGAAGAAAGTTAATAGTAGTCCTTTTTATACCTTTTATCACCATGGTTGCATGCATCCAATGGAATTGTCAGCCTTCTAGCTTTCCTCACAAATTCACTAGACCAAGGCTAAACATAAATATAGATAAGCTACAAACATTGAATTACCAGATTAGAATAAATACCTGAATGGTTCGTCACCGACTCGTTTCACATCACCTGCTGAATCTTTATACATCACACGACTTGAATCATCAATTCCAAACAAGTTTGCAAGTGTTCCCTTAAGTTGTTCATAAGACTCCAGAACAGAAAGGTCAAGAGTTCTCCCAACATCTTCTGATTCCAAGAACACTTTGCAGAGGCCAGTGTCGGTTTGATTTGCATTCACGTGACTAGATATCTGCTGGTCAATATGTATCGCCTGACCAAATAGTAGAAACACCGGTCTCTTCACTTTCTCATCACCTTTCTCCAACTTAGGACTAGAAATTCCCATGGTAAGCAAGCATGACACATCATCATCATTGCCATTACCATTGCCATCATTCGCGTGTGGATCAAGGTGGTTGAGATTGGAAGAGAAAAGACCCAACTGAAGTTTGTTGGTGGTAAGATTGAGATCCAAAAATGGGATCCCGAATCGAGCATGCCTGGCTCCCTGAATGCTTGAGAAAGAATTAAGGGGATTGCCCGAGAAAGGGGTAAACGGGTAGTTAACTTGGGCACGCGCTTGAGGAAAATCCGGTGGTTGTGGTAATCTTAATTTCTTCCTTTGTGGAGAGAAGGGTGAAAGATGAATTAGTGGCATACTTGACACCACTTCAACCAACCATGGACTCACTCTCTTCACATTTTGCAATAAATCTGGTTCATCCCAAGTAACCTGCATCACGGTCAAAAAGTCAAGAAACTAACATATTGGCATGTTACATATCAGTATAACCAAAACGGTACCTGTAGAATTCGCCATGGAGAATTAGGCCAGTGAAAAGGATCAACAACTTCAACAGAAGATACGGTTCCAATGAACCAGCTTACACGTGATGAATCCTCTGTTTCAAATGGCATTTTGAACCTCATTCCAGCACACCATTGTCTGCTTAATGAAGCGGTCAAAGAAGAAGCTTTCACACAGAAATCTGGAACATTTGCATGCGGATAGTAAGCAACATCGAACGGCTGACCATTGGCTGCAAGTGACACAGCTTCAATAACATCTTCGGGTTTCACTTTCACCCTTCCACCATACATATTTCTTATCAAGTTTCCAGAATACGAATAATTCCAACCAGATTGCGAATCAGAATCACTGATCCCACCTCTCCTAGCCCGTCTGATTCCAACACAAAGATCTCCATTCTCAGCCCTCACAAACACAATGGAATCCCCTGCAACAAGCTTTTTCTGGTTCACAAAAGTACTCCACCCGGTGGTCAAAAGATGCCTTCGAGGAATCCCCCTATAGATATGCCTAAACTTCCAAATCTCCCCATGAACATCCTTAGCCACCACAGTCTGAACCGGCGGCTCAACCGAATAATCCAAACGGGGAAAAATCGTCTCCGCACAATACCGAGGTACAGAAAACCCTCCACCATTGTTGGCATCAGACTGCGTTAACGTTTTCGCAAACGACGAGGGTTTATCCGAAGAACCAGTCCCCACAACCACCAACGCCCCGTCCTCAACATCACTACCATTACCAACATCCCCATTTCCCAACGGAACCAACCTAAGTTTCGCATAAACCAAATCCATTTCCAAATCCGCTTCAAACTTAACATCAATCACCCTGCACAGAACAAACGGCGGAACCTTAGGTATTCTACTAAAATCCACATCACCAAGCGCGTGCTCAGCATGACCTTGAGGGAAATAGTAAACATTCGAATTCGGTAACGGCATTTGAACCATCCCGCCCGCACACGCGTGCCACAGCTGAGGGTTTACCCCCTTTTCCACCTCACTCATACTTCCAATTTTGCTTCAAAATCAGTAAAATCAAAGGCTAGTTCCTTAATTAGGTCTGTTCTCTCTATCTCTGTAACTAATTACTGTATGAAATCAAATTTAGGCAAATTCAGGCAGATGATTCAAATAACTGTACACAATTGAATGCAAATAAACTAAATAAAATAAAATAAGAGAAGAATAATCAATAATCGATAATGATAGAGAATACTAGTAGAGACACACGCGAGAGTTATTGCAGAGAGATATATAATAAAATGAGTACGCAGCGCATGCTTGAGAGTAGAGTACAGAATATTAATAAGTTGGAAACAAACCCTAAGTACAAATGAAATTAAAAGGGAGTAAGTGCGTGTGAGTGTAGTACCTTGTCCATTAGTTAACAAACAAACTAACGGATCTGCAACAAATCTGTTATGAAGCGGCTGTATTAACAACAACAATTAACGGCTAGATCGGTAGGAAATAGTGAGAATGAAATGAAGGTGGTTAATTAATATAAAGGAGAAGAAGAAGAAGAAGAGGAGGAGTGGTGAGCCATGGCAGCAGCAGCAGCAGAAGCAGAAGCAGCTACCTACAATACAACACAATATAATACACACACACACACACACACACACACACACTCTCTCTCTCACTCTCACTCTCACTCTCACTCAAACATACACTGGCCTACACACACACTCTCTCTCTCTCTCTCTCTTAACCCCACTGGTAGCCCTACCGGTAATGCGCAATTTGTTATCTTTGTTTTATTTTTATTTCATTCCAACTATCTTACTAATTAATTTGTTTCATCATTACTTTTGGTAATATTATTATTGTACTTCATTCATTTAATAACAAAGGATAAATGTTTATGTTCCTAGCCATCTTTAACATGACATAACCCGGCCACCAGGAAACCAAGTATACCTATCGGTAAAATGTCATCCACGTTTTTGACCGCACATAGCGATGTTAACCCGGCAATTCATCAATTTCAGAGACATCCACTATCAGAAGGTCTATTGTGGTAAAACCTTGGCTCACATATGACCTTTTGGTGCATTCATTTTTAACATAACATAACATACCTAAGGGGATGCGTTCAAACAACGATTTATATTATATTCTTATTTTCCTTTTTTCAACTTTCAATGTTTTTGTGTTATGTTTTTGAAAAACGAAGTGTATTTTATCTCTTAGGTCATCAAATGTACTCTCGTTGTTGGGCTACAGGGTTTGATGTGATGGTGAGGGTCGTAAGAAACACCATGTTCCCTTGCGGTGCCGCTGATGTTGAAGTCCAATATGAAGAGATCGGTATGGAAATGTGTAATTTAGTTTATTATACAATATTTTTATTTAATAGAGGAAACTATTTTAAAATTATTGAATATTATATTATTATGTATATTAAAAAAAATAAAAGTTGAAGAGTACAGGACTACAGACATGTTCGTGGCTAAAAAATGAAGAAAAAAGAATTAACATGCGTTACGGACTATACACATGTTCGTGGTTAAAAGATGAAGAAAAAAAAAGAATTAACATGCCTTTTTTTTAACAATAAGGCTTTTATAAAAACAAGAATAAGAAACATGACTCAACCGAACAAGAAAGTGACACAGAGGTCATAATTCAACTTAACATAAAGAACAAAAGACAGAAAACAATAAATAACATTAAGAGACACCACCCAAATTAAAACCGGACCAAATTCTCCACTACTCCATAGACGTCTTGGTACAGACAGAGACCCAGAGGAACACCAACTCTTTGATGTCGCCCAACACTTTGTTTAACGAAAAGGCCTTGCCATTAAACACCTTCTCATTGCAATTTAACCATAAACTCCACATGGTAGCGTAAAATATGGTTACTATAAGTTTCTTTTTTTACTTTATCCGAACTTCAATATTTCCCGTATTGAATAATCAACTTGATATCACAAAATTAACCGGAACTTGAAATTTTGTCCCCACATGTCCTCGTCTTGTGACAGAGGTTTATGAGCAAGCACCGCTATAAACTGTTGGATTTGGGTCCATTCCTCGACGGGGACGGGTCTCATTTCCACCGCCACCTCCAAGGGGTGATGCTGTTCGTAATCTCACAACAATCTCGAACCAATTTTTTTATGTGCAAATAAATTAAAAATGGACGGGAATATGCCACAAAACAGGACCAAACCACTCAAATTATCCCCCTAAAAAATAAATTGTCTCATTTTTCCGATCATGCCTAACTATCATTAGAAAATTGAGTTGTTTTTTTTGAAAATAACAATTCTACTCTTACCTCTAGGTGACAAATTAAATACGTATCATAGGGGTGTAACGGGCTGAATCAAACCCGAGCACCTCTAAAGAATTTATAAATAGATTTATGTAATATATATGATAACTCAAGTATAGTTTGTATTACTACACCATTAGAATAAACAGGGCTGGCTCTGAAAAGACGAAAAAAATTTTGGGCCAAATGCGAACTTTTTTTGGGCCTTAAGTAAAAGAAACATTTTGTTGGGTTTAAACAATTTAATTATAAATAGGCTTATTTAATTATGATTTAAGTTATGTAAAAAACTTTTGTATAAAAATAAGCTTAAAATTGTCTCAAATAAAAACTAGAACCCACAACCTTTAGGTTAAATGTCATACCCCTTTATCATTAGACCAAACTAGTGGTTATGTAATTGGGTTGAAACATTGATTATACACATGTTTTTGATAAAAATACATAATTTTTTTTTGAAAAAAAAATTTCTGGCCTAGCGGGATGTCGGGCCTGTGGCCGTCGACTACCCTGCCATGCCTCAAAGACGACCCTGAGAATAAATGTATTAATTTTAAAGCTAAATATGATATATTGTCTTCATGTGAATTGTGCAACTACAATTATATACTAGACATCTTTAATGAAGACAACTAGGCATAAGAACCGAACTGTCTTCGTCATTTTCAGGTTGTCGCATTCAAACTTATTTTCTTTAAACTAAAATAAATCGTTGGTCGTTAAAATAAATTTCAAAAATAAAATAGTAGTGGAAACAATTATGTCACAAGTTAACTTTTAAATGATTATGTTGTTTCACACATTTAATAGAACTATTACACTATATATAAAAGCAAAGCTAATGCTACAGTGTAGTTTCAGCTTTTGTAACTTTAGTCCCTCAAGTTTTAAGTCTTTTCAAATTAGTATTTCAAAGTTCTAAACTTATTTAATTGGATCTCAAACATTTTCTTTTACTAAACTTTGTTTAATTTTGTCCCCCTAAAGTATTCATGTTTTAATATTTTCTCTATTTTGTTATTATTTAAGTTACTGATCTTTTTTAATGACCATCATACGAAGTTTTTTTTAGATCTTTTAGTATGTCGTTACGACATATTTATTTCATACATGTCGTGCCGTTAAAACGAGCGTGTATTCACAATAAAGTATATAAGTTTTGTTTTATTAGATTTTTAGTATGCCGTTACGACATGTTTATTTATCTATGCCGCGCTGTCAAAACGAAGGTGTATTCACAAATAAGTATATAAGTTTCGTTTTTTGATTTTTAAATGTTTTAGTATGCTGTTACGACATGTTTATTTCATCTATCTCGCGCCATTAAAACGAACGTGTATTCATAATAAAGTATATAAGTTTCGTTGTAAACGAAATTGTATTCGCAATAAAATATATCCTTTGTATTGTAAGCTATATTGTGAATGTCGTACCACCTTGATATCGTAATGAGTCAAACCCATACCAACCAAGTTTTTATATATTTAGATAAACATTTTTTGTATCGAAATAATAATCGTTATGATATGCTTGTATACCTGCATTTAAAAACTGGAGGTCGTTACCGAATTCCTCACGCACCGCGCGAAAGGAACACACTAGTTTAGTTAGTTAAAAAGATGGACCCTTGTGGAAAATCGATGTTATAAATTGATGATAAAAGTAGTTAATTAAGAATGGGATAATAAAATCAAAAGTAAATATCAGTTTTCAGTTTTGAAAAGTAAAACTTTTACGTAAGCGGTAAATTTTATCCTATTTTTATTTCCCAACTAGTTATTATGCACGCATGTGTACATTAAAATAAAATAACTTGTTAAAAGTTAAAACTAAAAATTATAAAGATTGAAAAATAATGACTTATCTTTAATACACAAAATATTTAACGGAGTTTAAGGTGAAATAAACAATGACATGATTATATTATCACATAAAAAGACTATACAAACTTATAATAAAATGTCAATATTTATAAGCAATGTTAACCGCAAATAAGAACTAAAGAGTTTATTTGACATCCATGATAACAAAAAACAACCTAGATAGTGCCTTCACTAATGTCATGAAAACCAGGAACGAATCTACACTATAAGTGTAAAGATCGGCCAATCCATGTGAAATTCTTTTAGAAGTATATATATATTAATTAAATTCTGATTAAACTTTATGAATTTTGACTTCGATCCTTTTTCGATACATGTGAACTTTTTTTCATAGGTTCGCCACTTATGATAATTGTACATATCACATTTGGTTTTAGCTTGTTTAAATATTTCAATAAAAAATTGTTGCAAGATTTTTTCTAGTATATAATAGAAATTATATATATACTTTTTCGTATATTGAATATAATAATACATAAATATAAGGCCATTTTGATGGTGACGTGCCTACACCAACATACTTTTGTCGCTATATAGAATTAAATAAATAATGAACTAAATATATTTATGACAAAAATGTACTCATTTGAACAATTTCAAATTAAGGGTTTTTACGTTAAGAAAGAGAGTTGCAAGGTTTTGACGTGTTCGGTGACATGGGTACATCCCATTATATAACTATAGTTTATGATATACTAGTTTTTATTCTTGTATTACGGGGTTGTTTTATATTATTTGTTATAATATTTATTTATTTTTTGAATTTATATATTTTTTATTGTATGAAAGTTAATAATATACTTATGGTTTAATGATAAATTGTTTCATAAATAAATGAGATGTTATAACCCGGTTTAAAAGCTATATGGTTTTGATGAGACCCAAGACCCGTTTATTTTTTATTACTATAAAATTGGTTTTTTAATTATAAATAATATTTATGAAAGTTAATAATATACTATGGCTTGATGAGACCCAAGACTCGTTATTTTTTTTACTATCAAATTGGTTTTTTTTAATTTAAATAATATATATATATATATATATATATATATATATCTTTTTTAAAATAAATAAGATATTAATTTTTATTATATTATATTTTATAGGAATTTTACATCACTAATTTGGTGAGAATAATTTTTAATTTAATGAGATGTTATAACCCGTTTAAGGAATATATGAGTTTAGTAAGACTTATACCCATGAATTCGGGTCAAATGCATGAGAAACCTCTATTTAAAAATCAAGCTAGGGTAACCGGGACACTTATGTGATGGAGGCTAGTGATTAAGTAGTGCTCACGGCAAGATGGGTGTTTTTCGTGATAGTGATCATAGTATTGATTGACGAACAACGTGGGGAAGAAGAGATGTACCATGGAGATGAGGTGTCACAACAGAATTGGATGATAGTAAATGATTAAGTGATGGAATTGGGTGTGACATTGTGAATCCATTACATATTTTTTTTGCAGCGTTCCGTGATAGGATGATAACGAGTTAGTTTAAGACGGATGACATTGGTAATTCTAATTATATGTATCCAACTATAACACAATGTTTCATATTCGTTCTAATACTCATCAGGTATCGGGTATACTCCTTAGTTTGCTATAAATTATTTGTTAAATTTCAAATTATATTTCATACTACTTTTATTTAGATGAAATTAGTAGATTATTTTTATCCAAATACATAAAAACAAAAATAAAAAAGGAAAAATGTTAACAAGTATGGTTTGGGCAAATGGGCAACATGTTTCGGATAATCGGGTTGGGTTACATGATACTCATCTTATATCCGTAGATTTTTCAAAACTAATCTAGTACCCAATTTTATAACCAAACACCTAGTTTTATAAGCAAATACTCATCTCATACCCATTTTCGTGACTGCATATTAATACGAGTTCTTTTGTCATCTCTACCAATGAGACTCACGAGTCTTAATGAAGCCTAAAAATGTGAGTGAGATGAGGGTGTTTCAAAAACCTGTGAAAGCGGACAATATTATGACCTATAAATGAGATTGAGAAAAAGGCTTTCTTTTAGGCACTTCCTTCGATGACATTATGCTTATTCAAATATCCCATCCTAGTACATACCTTGATTAAAAACAGTGGAAAGAAAGGGGACGCGCTAGCTGCAATCAAACTAAAGCGCTAACGAACAAGTATGTCTATAGATAACGCTTTAGTAAAGATAGGCAGCGTGAAATGTTTGCACGCAATGGCGATAACGTGTCTGTAATTCTGAAGATATATATCCATTAATGTCTTTTGTATCATGTGCTTATTTTTAATTTTTCTTTTCTTTCTATCTACTTTTTCTAATATATATTTGTAAAAAAAGGTATGTACTATATGAATGAAGGACCTATATACTCCGTCAATTAAATATATAATGTTTTAATTATATTGTAAATTTTTCATGATAGTTTACTTGTAAAGTTTCTCGTAATACATTTGTTTATGAGAATTCTGTTGTTGGTATAGCGTTCATCAAAATCAACCAATTAAACTTAAATACGTAATTTAGTTTAATAAAACTAGTTTAATAAAACAAATAAAACTGAAAATAGTGATGATATATGATTATGCATCAAATGTTTTTGACACAGGCGGTTTCAATTTTTCACAAACCTACCTTTTTAGATGGTCTAAAGAAGATTCATTCATATTTTCTTTTATAAATCTCAAACTTATAAAAGCTATGTGCCTGACACTAATTATTCAAACACCATTTGACTTATTCATACACCATTAGACTCCATACAATCGTATAGAACTTATACGATTATATAAGACTTTAGAATATGTCAGCATTTTACAGCTTGCGGTCGGTTTTACAGGAACATTCCATACGGTATTATAGCAACTATACAATCTTATTAACTTTGGGTATGACTTTTTTTGAGAAATTATAACTTTGAAGATGCATGTGATAACTACCAATGTAAGATTGTTGACAAAAAAAACTTGTCTCGTTCATTTTTATATATCAAAACCGGTAGAATATCATACCACGTCCGGAATATTATGTCGTGTGAAATAATACACTGAATATTATATCACGTCCGAAATATTATATCGTGTTGTTGCGTAAAACGAGGGTAAGTATGTACAGAATACTATATCATATTTCCTTTAGCAACAACATCCGTACACTATCACAAATCTAAACACATCCGGTCAAGCAATTCTGTTTTTTTTTCATACGCTCGTATGAGAGTTATAGTATCGTATGACTTCCGGTCAAACTTCATACGACTACACGCTCAGTGTACTTTCGTATACTTTTGTCATGTGGGGTCTATACGATCGTATAACTCCTATATGATCGTATTTAGGGTCCGTGAGTTTTGGGAGATGGTGTAGGAATATCATAACCCTTTATAAATAAGTTCCAAGGTTAACTTTAACCTGAATCCTTCTTCTTCTTCCATTGAAATTTTGCAATCTTATTATACACTAATATTTATGTTGCCAATCCATTAGCTTACATGCTTTTCCTTGTAGGCTAAGTGGCTAAAAATGCCTAAAGGGTCCAAATGGGGGCAAGAAACCTTTTTACAATCCTTGGATTTCTTCCGTAACGTTCAGAGTTGTTCCGGTTTGAGAGAGGAGCACGGGCCGAACGCTTATTACAACCAGCTCGGTTGTTCATATTTCAATATTTAACAAACTCAAAAAGGAGACTCTAATATAGGAAAAATGTCTTCTAGGACACAAATGTAAATAGTCCAAATATACTTTACATGTTACATAACTACTCCTAGTAACTCAAAAATGTAACAACCTATTTTACCTCCAAACACCATGCTAAATTTAAACCCTAAATACTAATCACCCTCAAATGGGTCCTTGTTTCCCTTTCATCTTTATACACAAACGTTATCCATTTAACTCAAAAATTTTAAACAAAACAGAACAAACATTAAAAACCACCTTACCTGTTTCCATTAGATGCATGCATGCTTGCTTGCTTACATAACCGCCTTTTGCCTCATCTCTATCACCTTCCTGTGAGAATTCGAGTGCAGAGACGGAACAAAAGTCGGACTTAAAGCCGGCCGGTACTCAGGGTAAAGCCGCCCAGACCGATACCGGACCCCACACGCATTACAAAGCGTTTTTGGGCCCATGGGGCCTTCCCTCCATTGTGGCGTTTTGGTAATCTCGCAGTGGGCGCATTTCTTAATCCCCGGTACCTCAACCGATCGTTTTGTTTCCACATGAATCTTTTTGCCTTTGTTTGGATGTCCCATGAAATGAGACATTAACCACGGGTTGGTGGTTGGTCTCATACGTTTGTTTCGGGACCTAACAGGAATCGAGATCTCGGTTCCAAACGAGACGCCTTTATTGTTTGAGCTCGAGGAGCGGCTTTCGAGGACCGAGTTTGGACTCGGTGCCTCGAAGGGCACTTGTAAAGGATATAGCTTACTATTTTCAACATAAGCCGGCTGCTGTCTTCGCTGAGAAATCATGGCATTGTGATACTGTTCTTGACAAGTTTTGTTATTCTGTCAAAGAACAAAAGTAATATATAACTACTGTACATGAGAATGTGATTTTGGAGGGAAGCAAGATACTTACTAGGGGTGCGAGCCGAGCTACTCGAGATCGGCTCGTTAAAAAGCTCGATCGAACCGAGCTCGAGCCCAAGCTTGGGCCTAAAAGTAAGCTCGTTTAATAAACGAGCTCGAGCCCGAGCTTCACTTATCGAGCTCGAACCGGCTCGCGAGCCTAAACAAGCCTGTAATTTATATAATTTATAAAATATATATTTAATAATAATTAATTAATTTATATAATGTTATGAAAAAATAAATAAACATAACTATATAATATACATTCATGCCCTGCTTGGGTGCGCGCATATAATGTGTATATGTGTGAACCCTCAGGTGGGCTAAAGTTAAATTGCACTAATTTTGACGTTATTTTACTAATCTCGTGAAAATAACGTTAAAAGTGGCGGAAGGTTAATCAGGCATCATATGGTAGCGTTGATAGCCAAAAGACAAGGGTACATGCACCAATCGGCCGGTGTCCCAATGGTTGAGTGTTATGTGCCTTATGTCCAAGGCTTGATGCAAAACTACCATCGAGCTGGGGGTCTCACCGGAAGCAGCCTCTCTATTCCTACGGGGTAGAGGTAAGGCTGTCTACATCTTACCCTCCTCAGACCCTACCATAGCTTTGCTATTGGTGGGATATACTGAGTACAATGATGATGATGATGATGATGATAATATACATTATTTTATACATACAATTATAATCGAAAAAAATACATAAAATATTATAACTATACAAAAATAAATTGACCGAGCCGAGCTCGAGCTTGAAAATCTACTAACGAGCCGAGCTCAAGCTTTGAAAATAAAGCTCGAAACGAGCCGAGCTCGAGCTCTGTATAAGTTAAACGAGCCTCTTGATCCTTGTCGAGCTCAGGCTCGGCTCAGTTCATTTGCACCCCTAATACTTACAAGCACAGGGTGGTGGAACGGTGGATCCGCGTAAGAGCCAAAGTTATCGGCGCCAACGACTTGAGAAGCCGGTGGCGGGATAACCTCTTTGAAAACCTCAGTTGGTATAGGCCCGAGTTTAGAGGCCCAATCTTCAGCAAAACCATCTCCTTCAAGACTCTCCATTGGGAAATCAAGCATATTAAGAATATCACCGAAACAATCCTCATCGTTGGCTCGGTGAGCATTATTACCGAAACAATCCTCATCGTTTGCGCGGTGAGTGTTATAATCAACGGTGGAAAAAGCAGGCTCGGTTTTACACATTCTGTTATCCTGCAAGGAGAATTCAATCGGATATACGATTAACGTAACATATAATTAACTTAATGTTTCTTATAAGAAGAAACAAAATATGTGACAAAGTTACCTTTTGGTTAAGTTCGTGCAAGCACAATGTGTCGTGGGACAAGACAAGCTCGTGAGTTACAACTTAAGTTAATGAATATTTTTAATTTTTAATGATGTTTAATATTAATAGTTTTGAGCATGCACAAGAGAAGATATTCGAAATCAATTTTAATGTTACAATATTGACCGACTTAATAAAAGGATGGAATGAAATCAAACTATTTATTGCTATGTGTTAATTTAATATTTATGTCCGAGGAGTTATAAGTTATAACTCCAAAATGGTTTTTTATTTGAAATTAAAAGCTACGATATTTTGACACTTTAAAAAAAGAAATAATTACATTTAACTATTCCAGTGTAGGTTTCTTCATTAAATTGGAAAGGAATAAAAGAGTAAAATAGCAAAAGCGGTCCTTTGTCAAATAGTAGTAGTTTCACTTTCTTTGGTAAATTAGATTTTAGTAATCCAATATCATGATATACATGTTGAGTATATTGATAAAATTATAATAGTAATGTCATCAAGTTTCATAAATGAATATTTTATTGACTCTTATCTAAATTAGCTTTTTTTTGAACGGCTAATTTTGTTGATGAGATTAAACAATCTAGACTAGCAATTTGCTAGACTAAACACAACATTACACCTTGATACATATACACTAATACAACAATTAACGAAATTAGCGTTGGATTATTTTGAGTAGGGGCAAACGCAATTACTTGATTTTCATTCTCAGCGAAAATGTGATTAGTCATATCTCGATATGAATTATTGTCAGCTAGTTTGTCATAGTTAAAATTATAAAAATCCAATTTACCATTTCTTAAACTGACGTAAGTTTTACTGAATGATTTAAATAATCTTTAATATATATATTTTTCAAAAAGAAAGTACCTTTAAAAAAGTGTAATTATCACGTCAACCAATCTACACCATGTATTAATTACATTTTATACTGTTAGTATACGTTTCTAACGCCTTAGACTATGTATAGTGAGGGTCTACAAATTGGTGGGATAAGTGACATGTAACACCTAGTCAACAAAGAAGAAATTTTTGTTTTAGGAGTGTAGTGCTGTATATATCAACATATTATTATTTTCAAACTCAAATCCGGTGACAAATATGCCCCCCCCCCTTTCTGTCGCCCCTCTTATCGCCGGAGGCGGTGTTCCTCCATCTCATCGCCCATGTCGCCCCACTACACTCATTCTTACATGGTGCGCCCACCTCGGGTAACACATTATACAGTATAATAACCCATTTTAAATAATAATAATAATAATCATCATCATCATCGTACTCAGTATATCCCACCAATAGCAAAGCTATGGTAGGGTCTGAGGAGGGTAAGATGTAGGCAGCCTTACCTCTACCCCATAGGAATAATAATAATAATAATAATAATACCCACAGCCTATGGTTTTCTAAAACCATGTCTTTAGTAACTCACCCTATACATACATTTTTTTCGCTACCATTAAATAATTAAACAAAATTATTTTCACACAATTACTCCCTTAAAAGTTAAAACCATTTACTTTAAAATAAAAATAATTAAAAAGTAAAAAGAAATGCAATACAACACTCCTATGCGTGTTACTTTAACCGAACCTACCCAACTTTATTCTTAAAAAAGCAAAAACGACGTCGTAACGACACATCAAACTTACCCTAAAAAACACGACATCTCAGACCACCGTCGGAGAAACCAAGGAAACCAAAACCTTAACCTTAACAGAAACAACCCCACTTTCCAATCAACCAAACACGACAAATTCGATACTAAATCGAAACCTGAATCTGAATCTGATAGAATAAAGAACGAATTAACTGACCTGTGAGTCCATGGAGAATCTGGTTACTATCGAACAGACAGAAACCAATTTAATGAATCGAATTGAAGAGGTAAGTGACTTTTATTTTAGGGCAAAGAGAAAATGGGGAAATTAGAAATTAGAAATAGAAAAATGGAGTTAATAAAGGGGGGGGGGGGGGGGTGATGGTGCATGGGACCATGTGGTGGGGTAGGATGCAGGTGATTAAATTAAATTAAAGAGAGTAAATGTGAAGTGATTAATTACAATACATTACATTACAACAAAACCATGTCCCACCTCACATGTTATGCAATGCAACGCCCCCACTCCATGGATCGGTCGCAACTTGCTTGTCATACACCGACACCCCACATTGCACACTATTATTATTGTTATACCATAAGTTTTTTTTTATAATAATAATTGTAGTTATAATAATAATAAGTATTGCTTTTAGAAAAAAAAAAATATTAATGATATTCGCGTGATCTATAGTATCATGTGTTTGAGCATGTGCCAATACAACATCTGATTCGATACGAGATTAATAATAACATTAATTAGTTTTTGAATATTTAATAAAATATCTTAATAATCATAGTTATACTTTGACTTTTACTTTTAGTATTGTTTACTTTTTTTTCTTTTTCTTTATTTTAATATTGAGAAGGTAACAAAAGCCGTGATGACACTAATTTGGTCGGTATCGGTTAGATTTGTTACGCATAAACACTAAATCAAGGTTAGGTTTGTTAAAACGCTGGTCATAGTATCAAATCAACACACATATAACTTATAGGTTTGTTACGGTACCGACACTAAACGTAAAAAATATATTAGTAAGCGTACATAAGAGTAATGACACTTGTATAGCTTACGATAAAAAAACATATTTATAATGTCAAAACACGATGCGAATTAAGTCGGTATCGGTAAAGTTCGTTATGGTTACAGAATAACATATGTAAAAAATATTTGCAGATAATTATCTTATATATTATATATAGTAAAGTACTAAAGTGAAATGAAGAAGAGTAAGAATGCGAACAAGTAAAGCCACCACTCCTGCAGTTGATGTATTTCACAAGTCAACAGAAATGATTATTCAAAAATCAAGATCAAGGTACAGTTCTCAGAATACAAGTAACTGTCAGACTGTTGCTATGCATTTACTCAACTTCAACAAGATGCTCCAGTTGAGAAAGTATCTATTTGGTGAAAATATATTTTATATCTTTCCATCTATTTATTAAGTCCCTTGGGTTGGGTCTGAATTGGGTTATAAGACTCGAAGTGGGTAGATGTTAATGAGTTCACGTTCAAATGGAGTATCAATTTGGTTTGGGTTAAAAATGGGCTTAAGCATAATAGAAACACAATATTATAATGGAGGCGGCGGCGGCGACGAGGAAAGTGTATTAAGTGACGGTGGAGGTGGTGGATACGATAGTGGCGCCTGAGGTGAGGTGATGGTTGATTGGTCGTGGAGGTGATGGTGGATATGGCAACGAATATGATGATGGGGCGGATTCAGAAAAAAATTTCACAGGGGTCGGAAGAGGGTCAGTATCAAAATTTTATAAGGATTGGACGGGATTTTAACATATATATACCTTTTAGAAAATTTTATTACAGGGTACGGCAGCCCCCCTACACTTATAATGTAGGTCCGCCAGTGACAATAGTGAAAGGGGCACTATGGGAGAGGGTAGTGGTAGTGGCGTCGACCCCCAGGTGGTGGCAACACACATTAGTTGTGAGTTGAGTGTTCACTCATTTGGATTCATTTTAAGTTAACAAGTTTTATAATAGAAGTGATAATTATTAATAGTTTGTGTAGGCCCTAAATTTATCTGTTAAGGGATAGATGAGCTCAATACCGGTATTCTCTATTCCAAGTTAAAACCATTAAAATCTAGTGATAAAAAGATGGTTAAAGAGTGAAGCAAATTGGGTGTTTTTCAGAAACTTATATGAATGTATGAGCAGACTCACAGCCATCATAACTAATAATTAGGCTCAACAGATATGAACTTTTGATAGGGCAGTGGTGCAAAAAACAAAAGAGCCATTCACACATGCTCTATACAAGAACATCTTGCTACAAACACACCAACATCAAATTATATATTTATCTGTTTTAACTTTTAAAAAACCAAGTGTAGTTTTAATAACCATCTTTCAGTTTGGAACCTGATAACTGTTAATCATGTATGCATTATCAACACACCATTTCGGTTGAGGGTTAAAGAAGTTTGATAGTTTAGATGATCATGTGTTTGCCCAAACAGCTTTAGAGACATCAAGATTGTTTATACGACATGCTCCAAGTAAACGTTCTGGTAGCTCGTCTCGTGTGCTTGCCTGTACAATTTACGAATAATAAACAAGAATCACATATTATTAATGAGTTTGGTTATAAATTTTCTATTAAGCTATTCATACCTGTATAACAAACGCGCTCTCGATTATCAAATTACTGAAGCAACCGAAAGTCTTGCCAGCCACCCCCCTTGCACATGCTGATGAACCAACATCTATGTCCATCTGTAACAACTTTCATGTGGTTAGGTGTTAAGGATAATAAAACATAACTATAGAGTTTGTTTTCTAATTTAATTACCTCCAAATAGTTTTGTCCATGTATGTAGTTGATTTTAAGCATATTACCAATCAAAGCCGGTCTTCGAATAGTCTGTCTGAGAATCCATGGTCCCTGAAAAGGAATTTGCACATGTGTTTGTTTAATCCATTTTTCTAACATAACCATATAATAATATTATGAGGTCCACTCACCTTTGTTACATGAGGGATGAACTTAAATCTTGAATTCCTAAATGCATCATCTCCTTCTATAAATCTCTCTAGCAAGGGTATATCTTTGATAGGGGTACGCGTTGTATAATAAAAAACTAGATTATAATTTGTTGAACTTGGGATCTGATTAATAACATTCATCATATTATTATATTTTTAAAACATAGTTTATATTAAATTATAAACCATATAATTAACATAGTTTATATTAAATTATAAACCATATAATTAACATAGTTTAACTACCTGGAAGTTAAGGATAATGAAGAATTCTGGGTGGCCATCGGCTGCATATTTCTGCAGCATAATTCTTGTGAATTCAATCTATTTAAGAGAAACTGTAATATAATAAAAAGACCAACCTGAACAATATTCCCGGGTCGATTAGCAAGATGATCTTCTCGTTTATCTGATTTCAGTAAGTCAACTACAACGGTTTGCAGCAATATACTTTCTGCTGTAATCTGCAGCATTTACATGATAAGTTGACAACTAACATCTTGAACTCAAATGCATGATTATTGTTAAATAACATTAATATAACATGAGACGACTGTAACATAATTTAACCTTCTTATGGTCATCCAAAAACGTTCCTCCCCGAATTTGAAACAAAGACGGTTCTGGTGTTGACCAACTGTGGGGCAGATTACCGGTTTGATCTTCCGGAAGATTGATTGTGTAGTTATACGAGACATGTTGGTCCCACACTACCATCTCTACGTCTTGACAACATTCATTCTGCATTGCAGCACATGTTGATCGAGTATCTAATGTTAATTTACATACAGATTCATGCTTCTCTTCCGCTTTATTTTCTGACCCGTCGTCACACAAAGGTTCTGAGAAGTCAAAGAATTAATCCGACTCGTCATCCGTTGTAACAAGATTAATTTCCTTATGCAGCAGACTATCTTTCTTTAACTCTCGTGAAGAAAATTCAGATGATATGTAATCGGTTGAGGTTGCCTTGAAATGTTCTCTCAAAGCTACAAATGTATGTATATTGTGTATATATTTATACTGAAAATGGAAGTGAAATGAAATTGAAAATATGTATAAATTACTCAAGAAGCAACCTGCAAGTCTTTCAAGCAAGTGAATCGTGAGAGATCGATCAGAAGATTTATGTAAAGTATGCCTCCAGGATTTCCAGTTAATAGTAAGCATGTGTCTTACAACCGATTGTTTATATTGATTCCCGGGAGATATTACATACTCTCCACCTTAAAAGAACCAAACATTGAATTAGTTTTAAGGTAAGCAGTGTTTATGTAATACTTAATGTTACACGTACATTTAAGGAAAGCGCGAATAAATCCTTTTTGAGGGGGGCATTTTTTGTGAATTACAGAATGATAAAGAATAACTGCAATGAAATAAACAAAATGAGTGTTATTCATGAGTGAAAAAAATGAAGACGTCGAAACGAAGAATTTCATACTATATGTCCCGTTGTCTTCCCGCCTCCAATAACGATGCAATAGTAAATCTCTTTGTTTCATAGACCTGAAATTTACAGCAACAAGAATATTGGTGTTATCTATAGACTCACAGACAAGGAAGCATAGATGTTGTTGCTATAATATTATAGCTATTCATACCAAGGTAACCAGTCATCGTTTAGTTGCTTGTGAATAATATCAGTGTGGTCATCTATGTTTTCGATCACGCTACCCTTCTGAAAACAGAAGTCCCATCTGCAATATAGCAATATGGTACAATGTTAATGATAAATCTTTTGGGAGATGAAAAGTAAATAATATTTATACTTACTGTGATCTTGAGAAACCAAGACTCATAAGTGTCTGAAAAATGACTTCCGGGGCTTCATCGACTACACTAACAGCTGCTAATGCAGGATGACCTTTTCTCTGCAACACAAAAGATAATGCAACATTATGACCTTTTGTGCTTGCGCGTGTTTGTTGGGGGGGGGGGGGTAACTGGATTTAAGCATGATCCTAACTTTACTATGGCCTTCTTGATATCTTGCTTGTTTAAATAACCTGATACCTGATGTTAAAACAAAACTTTTAAGGATTTACTTTGGCCATATTGAGGAATGTTACATTAGTTTGAATATTTACCATGGTGACAACCAAAGATTGTCCATTGTGATGGTTCGGACATGTCAGCATTTCGGGAATCCATAATTGAGGTTAAAGAGATGATGTCATCAACATCATTCTTATCAAACACTCTATCAGAACAGGTGGACCTGAAGATCACAAAAACTGGTCATTTAATATTCGAAAGCTGCTCCAAAGTAATTCGGTGTTGTCATGATCATTACACAAATGCACCTAGAAAATTATATACTGATGTTCATACCTAAGACAATCCAAATAGATTCCGTTATTCCGTTTAACCTACATTTATCAAAGCACTTGAGTCGTCAGTAACAGAAATCGGTTGCAGGTTTTTAAATTCAAATGCTCAGCAATTTTCACCTTCTTAGACGATTCCTCGAAAGATTTGATCCATTTTGCAGCTTCTTCTGGACAACTTGCCCCTAACTATGTAATTTAATTGGTATGTAACAATCAACTGTTAACATAAGTACATTTTCATTAATAAAGCTTACATTATATTGCAGAAAGAATTAAAAGTACCTTAACATGAGCATCATAGTTTGAGGTATCAGAAAGTGTGAAAACAAAGAGAACCTGTATTAGACATTACATTAATGGCATGCTTATTTAGCTTATCAAAAGATGATTTTTATTTTATAAACATATATGAACATTTTGATACCTTTCCTCGAATAAGTTTCCTCCCGTTGTCCGTTACAGGAATGCTGGAATCTACAACTGTTGTTCTAATAGGATCCTAGAACAAACAACCAAATGTTTATAAGTTATTAAATTAAATTAATTATGTGCTTTACGTGTTAGAAGACTATAAGACAACTTCCACTAAACTTTTTCATCTTAATGGCGTCTAAATTGAAATATCCTATTACCAAACAAACTTGTTGGGACTTCATAGGTTACCGACAAAAATGTCACAGTACAAAATTCACACGCAAAACTAGCAAAAACCAACTAGTGTTTTTGCACAATCATCAGTCGCCTTTAAATTAACAAAAAAAACTAATGCTAAAACTCATTATATCGATCAACATAGGATGTAGAGTGGGTTTCTTCAAATCAAAACATACCAAATTGTACGGATCATTTCAGAACTTAACACGTGTGCATGAAACCGAAAAAACAAATGGTTTGGTTTTTATGTCTTTGTAAAAACCAAACTTTAGGGTTTTGTTTTGGTATTGGGTGCTATAAAAACTAAGAAAGCCAAACAGAACCGAACCGAATTCATAGATTTTCATTTTAATTTTTTTGTTTTAAGTAATTTAAAATTTATAAGAAGTTAATAAATATATAACTCCAACATTCTAGCCCAAATGCATAATAATCAATTAGTTATTAATCAACAAAATGATTTTGGCGCAAATATATTATTTTTGGTCAACGCCCAAAATTTTCAAGCTCATATAGCAAAATCGACATAATCGAAACTAAACCGAGAAAACTAAAACTAAATGGTTTTCAAAATAAATTCAAGTTGGATTGGTTTCCTAATTGTAATATGATTAGTATGGTATTGTTATAACGAGTTTTCGATTCCAAAATTTTCTTTGTAATAATAAAGTGCTTATCGATCATGCGCCTAGAAATCAATCAAACCATCAACCATGCACACCCCTACTTAAAAAATTGAACCAAAATTCATACCCAAGATGACAATCGATCAGTATGTTGCTATAAATCCTGACCAAAACTGAAGAAACTCACACGTCCAAATTAGTAAACAAAAACATTGAACTGAGAACTAACGAACAAACCTTGTTGGAGCAATGCCTAAAGCTCATGAAACGATGATGTTGAAGAACGTAGTAAAGCTTTCGCGAGTATTTGAATCCAACAGCATTAAAGCCAATGAGATACAGCCAGCCTTCCATTATTATTTCTTCATCATCAGTCTGCCTCAAAGCATCCATTGTCAGTTAGTTACTGAAAGCTGGTTTAGTTCAGAAACCAGTAGGAACAATATATTATGGCATTACTACAAGTTGCATGGATGTCAAGAGATGATATTGATAACTTGTGATTGTGTCCTGGGGCCATTAATCAGGCTTACAAGTTACAAGCTGGCAGTCCCATATTGTGTCAGTTTTTTGTGTCTTGACAACATTGATTTTGTTTTTTTCTTTTGAGAGACACGTTTTACAATCAAACATCATTCAGTTATATGATTTGTTTTACCGACACAAGCATAATGATTGATGTAACCACTAACAAAGTCATACGGCTAGTATGATCATTTTTGTTTTATAATGTTGCACATATGATATCATATGCTCAATTTGACTGATAGACACTTTTGATGTATACATTTAGTTGTAGTGACTATTTAGTATTTACCATCATCTTTTCTTTTTATTATTTATTTTTTTAATTTTGTTAATTTAAAAAAAATTGATTTGAATAATTATTGAAATCACCTAAGATTATTTAAAATTAAAACCTAGCTAACTTTTGTAAAATGGTGGTAAGATGTATTGACTTTTAAGTTGATACATTATTTTAACTTATTAGTAACCCAATGAAAGTCATGGTTAATCGATTCCAGTTATATATGTTGTGAACCTTTTATAGGAAAAAAAAAAGTAATAACCTTAAAAATTGTAGGAAAAAAATAAAGATATAACAATAAGAAACCTTTAATAAGTAATACCATTGAATATCCCATATATTCTCATAAATAAAATATAACAGTTATCAAATAAGTTTTATTTAACTTCTTTCTAATTCGTTTAAACATGTTCATGTTTCTTTTTTATTAAAATAAATAAATATAAAATGTTAACAAAATTTATTTGAGTTCATTAAAAGTTCGTAGTTAAGAATTAAGATGGGTATGGGTGAAAAGATTTTAGGCTGATGGAGTTGATAATGCATTCAATGCCAATACCACAACATAAGAATATAATATGGCTCATGCAACCATCAACATCCAACCAATTCCCATCCAACTCGTAATTTCTCCCAATTTATTGTCAACACAAAAAAGTTTTTATAAGGACGCGTTCGTTTCACATAATTGAATGGAATTGGAATTCGCATAAGATTTGGAATTTAAAAAAATTGAATTTGAAATCTAAACATTCCAATAAAAATTGGAATTGCAAAGAATTGAAATTGAATTCAATTCTTGATGTGTTAGTTTGACAAATAAATTGAAATCTATCACCTCACCACAAATGAATTAAATCGGTTTTTTAAACGAGGATAAAGGCGAAAACATTTTAGTTGTTTTAGTTTTTTTGTCTTTTATATATATATTATATTTTGCGTTATGATTTTTTTTGAATTATTTTTATGGGTTTTCTATTAAAATCAAAAATCTTTCAATAAAATATTCAAAGATAATAATAAAGTAACTCAAAATATAGATTAAAAACTAAAAAGTAAAAAAAAAAACTAAAATGTTTTATTCGGTGTCCTCGTTAAAAAAATCGAAAAAAGATTTCTATGAATTTTCTTGACTTCCTCCATATTTTGGAATGATTTGGAACTTCTTTATTTAAATGAATTTGAAGGAATTGAATTCCAATTCCAATTCTTTGAACCGAACACACCAAAATGGAATTAAGATTTCAATTCCAATGAAACGAACACTGTAACACCCCGACCGATGGCGGATTATACATCGGGGCGCCACGTATTGTTTCATTACTCGTGACACTATTTGGGTGTCAATATTTAATAAATACATTTTCATTGCGCACGCGCAGAACACAAATCGTAAGTAACATAAATCATATAATAACTTAAAATATTCAAATAACATAATTTGTCTTGTTACATTTTAATCTAGGTCCAAAGAAAAAAGAAAACATCCTACGTGTCCTTGAGATTCCCAAAAGCAGCTACAGCAAACCTGAACATGTGTTAAAATAAAACGTCAACACTTGCGTGTCGGTGAGAAATCAAGTTTAATAGATATAAATAGATAATAACAAACACTGTGCGCAACATGTGCATAACTGGGGTTTAACATAGGGTGTAATCAGATTGTGATCAAGCCTAAATAGATCATAGCTCATAGTTCAATCCGTGCTCCCAATTGAGCACAAAAACGAATAATCATACGTGCATGTGTAAACAAAACAAGAAAACCGTAAACGATAGGTCTCCCGTGTTCATCTAATGGATCCATGAAAACTTCGGAATAGGCCGAACAAAGCGGTTAATGATTCACACATACAAATAAACAGCCAAGTAAACGTCCATAACACATGGGGTTTTGCGCACATAAATTTCATAAACAAGTTTAAGACTCAAGTTGTACGAACACATGAACATCCCAAAACGTTAAAAATCAAAGGGGATTAAGTACGAGATTACTCACTTGTAAACGGTGCGATGAAAGATAATGCAAGAACCAACTTTTAAACAAGCACAAGTTAACCTATAAATAAGAGGTTATTGGTTTAACGATTGGTTTTTATGTCTTGAATATATGCAGTAAGTCACTTAAACAAATTATTTTAAAGAATTATATATATAGATTTACCGAGATCTGGGCAGAACAGAAGAGAAGACGGAGGCAAGGAGAGGGATTGGCGTCGCTGAAGAACTAGGGCAGAGAGCAAAGGGAGAGAGATTAAGTGTAGTGTGTGTAGTGTTAAGAAACAAGAAAATAGCTTAATTTATAGGAAAACCCAAGGGAACACAATCCCTTAAAAAGGGGAAAAGATCTTATCAAACCCAGCAAAAGATACAAGAAAACAAAAGCAAAAGATATCAAAAGATATGGTGGCAGCTGCAGGGGATGGGGAAAAGCTGACAGGTTACAGGTAAAGCATGGGAGGTGTCAGAGTAAAACACTGTTCAAGACATGCAAAAGAAGATTTCAAAAGATTATGTCAGTCACTTTATCTGTCAACCAATAGGATTGGTGCGCATGCTGCGCCGAAAGTGGCTTTTCGGACAGATGTCGGAACTGACCTACAGTGCTCAAACCAAAGATAAGATATTTCAAAAGCATACAGGCTGACCTACACTGAAGAAAAGACTTTAGGTCTAGCGCGAGAAGACTCGAGCGCGCGCGAGGGCGAAGGCAGACAGAACAATCCTTAGCGCGCCGCGGGAAGAACAACAATCCTTCGCGCGCCGCGGGAAGAACTACAATCCTTAGCGCGCCGCGGGAAGAATTAAAATCCTTAGCGCGTCGCGGGAAGAACTACAATCCTTAGCGCGCCGCGGGAAGAACTACCATTCCTAGCGCGCTGCGGGAACAGTTCGCCTCGCGTATCGCAGGAACAGTTGGTCTTCGCGCAGGCTTCCTTGTAAGGAGTCTGGCGCGTGGAGCTGCGCAGACATCCTTAGGCGGGAAGAACCAAAGGACAAGCAAAGAGTTAAGAGAAAAAGAGGTTCAAGGCGAAAGGGTTAAGCAGAGAGGCGGGACGGCAACAAGAGAGAGAAAGGGGCGGGACGGCGACAAGAAAGAGAAAGAGGCGGGATGGCAACAAGAAAGAGAAAGAGGCGGGACGGCGACAAGAAAGAGAAAGAGGCGGGACGGCGACAAGAAATTAATACTATTATTATTATTATTATTATTATTAAGTAATAAAAATATATATATATATATAATTTATTTAATGTTAAATTTACAAAGGTTAAGAATCAAATTTTAAATCATAAAAAGAATCGGATTTGAAAACGGGTACCTGGGTCGGGTCGGATTGGGCAGATGTCACAGTCTCCCCTACTTTAAGAAATTTCGTCCCGAAATTTATCTCGAAGTAGGTTGCGCAGAGAAAAGGTGTGGGTACTTGATCTTCATCTGATCTTCCCTTTCCCAAGTGAACTCGGCTCCGCGCTTGGACTGCCAACGAACTTTGACAATAGGGATGCGACTGCGCTTGGTTTGCTTTACCTCGCGATCCATAATCTCAACAGGCTTCTCAACGAAATGCATAGACTCATCAACTTGAACTTCATCAAGTGGTATGTGGAGGTTCTCGTCAGCTAAACATTTCTTGAGATTGGATACATGGAAAGTTGGATGCACATTGCTGAGCGCGGGCGGCAGGTCCAGTTTGTAGGCAACTTTTCCCACCCTCGCAAGAATCTTGAACGGACCAACATAACGAGGTGCAAGCTTACCTTTCTTCCCAAAGCGGACAACACCCTTCCATGGCGACACTTTGAGGAGAACAAGATCACCAACTAGAAATTCGAGAGGCTTCCGCCTGCGATCTGCGTAACTCTTCTGTCGGCTTCTGGCAGTCAGCAGATGATCACGGATATTGGCGATTTTATCGGTTGTCTCTTGAACTAGTTCGGGTCCTGTGATTTGAACTTCACCCACTTCGTTCCAACAAATCGGCGAGCGGCACTTTCGACCGTAAAGTGCTTCAAATGGGGCCATACCGATGCTGGAATGATAGCTGTTATTATAAGAGAACTCGATCAGAGGTAGGTGTGAATCCCAATTACCTCCAAAATCAAGAACACAAGATCGAAGCATATCCTCAAGGGTTTGGATGGTTCGCTCAGACTGTCCGTCAGTCTGAGGATGATATGCAGTACTCATGTCCAAGCGAGTTCCTAACGCAGATTGGAGAGATTTCCAAAAGCGAGATATAAAACGGCCATCGCGATCGGATATGATGCTCAAGGGAGTACCATGACGGCAGACAATTTCCTTGACATAAAGATGCGCAAGTTGTTCAACACGGTAGGTTTCACGAATGGGCAGAAAGTGGGCAGACTTGGTCAATCGATCCACTATTACCCAAATGCTATCATGTTTGCTTGCGGTCAAGGGTAACTTGGTGATAAAGTCCATTGCTATACTTTCCCATTTCCACGTAGGAATTTCAGGTTGTTCGAGCAAACCAGATGGGCGTTGATGTTCAGCTTTTACCTTAGAACAAGTTAGGCATTTAGCTACGAACACAGCAATATCCTTTTTCATACCAGGCCACCAATAAGAAAGGCGCAAATCTTTGTACATTTTGTCAGCACCAGGATGAACGGAATACCGAGATTTGTGCGCTTCACTCAGTATGACAGAGCGAAGATTCTCATCATTGGGGATCCAGATGCGATTGAGATAACAGAGAACTCCATTCAGGTTAGGGACTAGATGCGCTTCTGCACCACACGCTAACTCGGCGCGTAGGTTGCCTTTGCTGATCGATGCGCGCTGAGCGTCGCGAATGCGCGATTCAAGATCGTTTTGGATCGGCGCAAAGTGAAGCTGCGTGCGCGGCAAGATACAGTTGAGTTGACTGGGTTTGCGGCTGAGCGCATCGGCTACCACATTAGCCTTTCCAGGGTGATATCGGATCTCACAATCGTAATCGCTGATGAGTTCGTTCCATCGGCGTTGTCTCATGTTAAGTTCCTTTTGATCAAAAATGTGCTGAAGGCTTTTATGGTCTGTGTAAATGATACACTTAGTCCCATAGAGGTAGTGTCTCCAGATTTTTAAGGCAAATACAACTGCACCAAGTTCAAGGTCGTGAGTCGTATAATTCTTTTCATGAATTTTGAGTTGCCTAGACGCATAAGCGATAACCTTGCCTCGTTGCATAAGTACACAACCGAGACCTTGGTTGGAGGCATCACAATAAACAACAAAGTCGTCAGTACCCTCAGGTAACGCTAGAACAGGAGCTTCGCACAACAATTGCTTGAGCGTTTGAAAGGCTTCTTCTTGCATAGAGCCCCAAATATACGGTTTGCCTTTGTGCGTTAATGCTGTTAAAGGCAAGGCGATTTTTGAGAAGTTCGAAATGAATCGCCGGTAGTAACCAGCTAAGCCCAAAAAGGAACGGATTTCGGTAGGAGTGGACGGTGCAATCCAGTTCTTGATTGCTTCAATTTTGGATGGGTCGACATGAATACCCATCTTGTTTACAACATGACCAAGAAACTGTACTTCGTCCGACCAAAACTCACACTTGGAGAGTTTGGCATAAAGTTGTTCGGTTCGAAGCTTTTGCAACACCAACTGAAGATGTTGTTCATGCTCGGCCTTGGTTTTGGAATACACCAGAACGTCATCGATAAACACGATCACGAATCGGTCCAAGAAAGACCTACACACCCGGTTCATTAGATCCATGAAGACAGCGGGTGCGTTGGTTAAACCGAAGGGCATGACCAAGAATTCAAAATGACCGTAGCGGGTTCGAAAAGCAGTCTTGGGAATATCCTCTTCACGGATACGCAACTGGTGATAGCCAGAACGGAGATCGATTTTGGAGAAACAAGAGGCACCTTGGAGTTGATCAAAGAGGTCGTCAATACGTGGTAAGGGATACCGGTTCTTAATGGTGAGCTTGTTCAGCTCGCGGTAATCGATACACATGCGAAACGATCCGTCTTTCTTTTTAACGAACAACACCGGAGCACCCCATGGCGAAGAGCTAGGGCGAATGAATCCTTTATCGGTCAGCTCTTGAAGTTGACTTGCTAATTCTTGCATTTCAGCGGGTGCAAGTCGATAAGGAGATTTGGCTACGGGGGATGCACCAGGGACAAGATCAACACGAAACTCGACTTCCCGAGCGGGAGGTAACCCAGAAAGATCATCGGGGAAGACTTCAGGAAAGTCACGCACGATGGGGATTTCAGAAAGTTTCTTCTTTCCTTCATCGGGTTTGACCACATGAGCTAAGAACGCGACACATTTCTTCCGCAAAAGTCTTCGGGCTTCAGAGCATGACATAAGTTTAAGACCGTTAGATGGTTTCTCGCCATAGATATGAAGATCTTGACCATTTTCCCGAGGAATGCGAATCAATTTCTTGGCGCAGATTACTTCGGCGCGATTTTGCGAGAGCCAGTCCATTCCAATAATCACATCAAAACTTCCAAGAGGCATGGGAATGAGGTCGATTAGAAAATCATGTTCATTAAGGTTAAGCATGCAATCTTTGATCACGGAGTTTATTAAAATAGTTTCACCATTAGCCAATTCAACTGAAAAGTTTTCGTTTAAGTTTACTCGCGGTCGCGCAAGTTTTTGTTTAAATGCGCGAGAAATAAAACTTCTATCGGCGCCAGTATCAAAAAGTATAGATGCATATTGTCCGTTAAGTAAAAATGTACCATTAACCACGTCATTATTCGCTTGCGCTTGGTGCGCGGTTATATTAAAAGTTCGTCCGCGCGTCACTTGGTTTGAAATTTGGTTAACTGGATTAGCTTGCGTAATTTGTACTTGCAGTCTCGGGCACGCGTTCCGGAAATGACTGGGGTCACCGCAGTTATAGCACGACCTGGGTCGTGGATTAGGGTATGTTGGTTGTGGGTTTAGCGGGTAAGTTGGTGGTGTTTGCGCGATTGGGTTGGCGGGAAGGACTCTACAGTTCTCAGCAGTGTGACCAGTACGGCCACATCGGTTACATTGTCGACACTGGACTTGAGTTGGATGGTGAAGTCTACAGGTTGGGCAAAAGGGTTGGTTTCCTGTGTAAGGTTTCTTAGTTGACGGGGCAGGGAGTGCGGGATTGGTTAAGGCATAGTTATGGACTACAGGGGGTGTTGGGTAGGTTAACAGTGAGTTAGGAGCGTATACTGGAGGTTGGTAGGCGGGTTGCTGGACAACGAGCGGGTTGGTAAGCGCGTAGGTTTGATGATGGGGTCTGCGCTTACGCTTGAGGTTGTTACGGTTTGAGGGTTCTGGCTTGGTTTCTGTTGGTTCTGGAACAGTCTTGGTGAGTTTGGTCTTTTCGGCTCCCCGCAGGAACAGTGTTCCTGCCCTGACATGGTTGTCGCTGAGCACAGCGGCCAACTCGATGGCGTCAGAGAGGGTTGCTGGGTTCCTAGCCCATACAGAATCTTGAATTTCCATGGGGAGACCCCCAAGAAACTTCTCGATAGCTCGGCGGGAAGGGGTAACTAGGTGCGGGACAAGCAAACTTAGTTCGTGGAAGCGCGTAGCGTACTCGCGCGCTTCGCCACTGTACTGTTTCAAGTTCCAAAATTCCTCCTCAAGGCGCTTTATTTCGTTGGGAGGGCAGAATTCTCTAGTCAAAAGTTCCTTGAATTCCTCCCAGAGCATGCTAGAAGCAGCCTTTGCGCCACGCGCGTGAGCTACTCCGTTCCACCAAGTAAGCGCCCTTGATTCTAGGACACTTGAGGCGTATAAGGTTCGTCGGTCTGGAGGGCATTGGGTATGGAGGAAGGTGTTCTCAATTTTCTCGAGCCATTGGAGCATTACGGTGGCTCCCTCAAGCCCTGTGAATTTCGGAGGATTACCCGCATTAAAGGATTTAATATTGTATCCGGAGGGGTTGGTATTATTTTGGTTTAAGGCTTGGGCTATTGCGGCGGCCATTTCCTGGGAACGACGCTGCATTCGTCTGCGCGAGGCTTCTCTCCTCTGATGACGACGAGCTGATAGCGGAGGCATTCTATAAAAGTTTTAGTTTTTGTTAATATCTTGGTATGGGAAATCGTTTTAGCGCAAAGTATATCGTCGTAAAGCTTGTTTCGCGGAGTTAAATGCTATCCAATTTTGAAGTAAAATATGAATTTAAATGCAAACTTAATACAGGTAATGAATTCGAATTGAAAATCGACAATTCATGCATCACCATGACTTTCCGAATTCTCAATTTAAAATATCGAGTAAATGAATATTGGAGATTGACAATTCATGTATCACCATGACTTTTCAAATCTTCAATTTAAAACATAAAGTTAATGGTAATTGAAAATCAACTATTCATGTACCACCATGACTTCTCGGATTTTCAATCCCCACAACAAACGAATATGTAAGTAAAGAAATAAATTTGAAATTTAGTAAAAATCGAAAGATCGCGAATGAAACATGAAATCATGTGCTGCGTACGCGCAAGCATATTTTATAAATATCGAGTAAATAACAATTAGCGCGCAAACATGAGATATTTCTCATGCGCGAGAGGGGACTCTTAGGTATTCTAGGTCGTTACGTCTAACCACCTATCCTAAAGTCACGGAGCTCTGATACCAATCTGTAACACCCCGACCGATGGCGGATTATACATCGGGGCGCCACGTATTGTTTCATTACTCGTGACACTATTTGGGTGTCAATATTTAATAAATACATTTTCATTGCGCACGCGCAGAACACAAATCGTAAGTAACATAAATCATATAATAACTTAAAATATTCAAATAACATAATTTGTCTTGTTACATTTTAATCTAGGTCCAAAGAAAAAAGAAAACATCCTACGTGTCCTTGAGATTCCCAAAAGCAGCTACAGCAAACCTGAACATGTGTTAAAATAAAGCGTCAACACTTGCGTGTCGGTGAGAAATCAAGTTTAATAGATATAAATAGATAATAACAAACACTGTGCGCAACATGTGCATAACTGGGGTTTAACATAGGGTGTAATCAGATTGTGATCAAGCCTAAATAGATCATAGCTCATAGTTCAATCCGTGCTCCCAATTGAGCACAAAAACGAATAATCATACGTGCATGTGTAAACAAAACAAGAAAACCGTAAACGATAGGTCTCCCGTGTTCATCTAATGGATCCATGAAAACTTCGGAATAGGCCGAACAAAGCGGTTAATGGTTCACACATACAAATAAACAGCCAAGTAAACGTCCATAACACATGGGGTTTTGCGCACATAAATTTCATAAACAAGTTTAAGACTCAAGTTGTACGAACACATGAACATCCCAAAACGTTAAAAATCAAAGGGGATTAAGTACGAGATTACTCACTTGTAAACGGTGCGATGAAAGATAATGCAAGAACCAACTTTTAAACAAGCACAAGTTAACCTATAAATAAGAGGTTATTGGTTTAACGATTGGTTTTTATGTCTTGAATATATGCAGTAAGTCACTTAAACAAATTATTTTAAAGAATTATATATATAGATTTACCGAGATCTGGGCAGAACAGAAGAGAAGACGGAGGCAAGGAGAGGGATTGGCGTCGCTGAAGAACTAGGGCAGAGAGCAAAGGGAGAGAGATTAAGTGTAGTGTGTGTAGTGTTAAGAAACAAGAAAATAGCTTAATTTATAGGAAAACCCAAGGGAACACAATCCCTTAAAAAGGGGAAAAGATCTTATCAAACCCAGCAAAAGATACAAGAAAACAAAAGCAAAAGATATCAAAAGATATGGTGGCAGCTGCAGGGGATGGGGAAAAGCTGACAGGTTACAAGTAAAGCATGGGAGGTGTCAGAGTAAAACACTGTTCAAGACATGCAAAAGAAGATTTCAAAAGATTATGTCAGTCACTTTATCAGTCAACCCATAGGATTGGTGCGCATGCTGCGCCGAAAGTGGCTTTTCGGACAGATGTCGGAACTGACCTACAGTGCTCAAACCAAAGATAAGATATTTCAAAAGCATACAGGCTGACCTACACTGAAGAAAATACTTTAGGTCTAGCGCGAGAAGACTCGAGCGCGCGCGAGGGCGAAGGCAGACAGAACAATCCTTAGCGCGCCGCGGGAAGAACAACAATCCTTCGCGCGCCGCGGGAAGAACTACAATCCCTAGCGCGCCGCGGGAAGAATTAAAATCCTTAGCGCGTCGCGGGAAGAACTACAATCCTTAGCGCGCCGCGGGAAGAACTACCATTCTTAGCGCGCTGCGGGAACAGTTCGCCTCGCGTATCGCAGGAACAGTTGGTCTTCGCGCAGGCTTCCTTGTAAGGAGTCTGGCGCGTGGAGCTGCGCAGACATCCTTAGGCGGGAAGAACCAAAGGACAAGCAAAGAGTTAAGAGAAAAAGAGGTTCAAGGCGAAAGGGTTAAGCAGAGGGGCGGGACGGCAACAAGAGAGAGAAAGGGGCGGGACGGCGACAAGAGAGAGAAAGAGGCGGGACGGCGACAAGAAAGAGAAAGAGGCGGGACGGCGACAAGAAAGAGAAAGAGGCGGGACGGCGACAAGAAAGAGAAAGAGGCGGGACGGCGACAAGAAATTAATAATATTATTATTATTATTATTAAGTAATAAAAAAAATATATATATAATTTATTTAATGTTAAATTTACAAAGGTTAAGAATCAAATTTTAAATCATAAAAAGAATCGGATTCGAAAACGGGTACCTGGGTCGGGTCGGATTGGGCAGATGTCACAAACACGCTATGTCATGGGATTTTTATCTAAATTCCTTTGAATTATCACGAATTCTGTGAAACGAACGCACCCTAAGTAGTTTTATAATTCGGGATTAGGCTTACAAATTCATTTATATACCAATAATATGTTAAAAACCGTATTAACCATTATAGTGTTTAGTATTGGACAATAGCGAGGAGAGGTAAAGGACGGGAGATGGACATACTATTAAAAAAAATGACAAGGTTGTTTTAATGTTTTTACGTTTTACATCCTATCATTGATTGATTCTAAAATATAAGTTAAATATCTATAAAATAATTGTTTTATAAAACGTTAGAAAGAGAAAAAAAATTTAGTGAGGGTAGCTAGTTCCACCAATGTTAATGTGATCGCCACCGCCAACTATCACACCTACGTTTCTGTCATCGCCACCGCTATGAGTCAACCGACCCCGCAATATTTTTATTTTTATATGTAACATGTGTATCCCAAAGATTTTTGAATGTCCACCCCAATAAATTCTTAAATATAATTAGAAAAAGATCAATATATACATATTGCATTGAAAAAAATAAGTAAAAAGAAAAAAGAATTGAGTAACAAATTCGGATAAATCATTTTGCAACTTCTTTAAAATGACTATTGACTGATGCATTATTACCCTTTTATGCGCATGATTACCTCAAGGTTCAATTTCATTGTATCTTTTAGTTTTACCAGTTATAATCATAATTTTCGTGCGTAAATTCATGTGTCAAGTAATAAGAAAACATGACATTCGCATTTTGAAAAAAACTATCCTGGTGAAAAAAACTCCTTGGTCTATCATTGGGCATTTAGGGCCCCGTCACCTCTCACATATGTTTCGCTCAATGCCACCCGCCACCACGTTGGGCCGTCACCCACTACTTCATTATTGCCATTGTCACTTGAGGGCCGCAACCACTTTAAATGTGGTGATTTTCACTTGTTTTATAATATAAAATTTTTAAAAGAGTAAAGTTAGTAAACACCCGTTAAAGATTGTTGTTTACTGTACATTTTTCAATATGAAGTGTCCACATTACCATTTACTATTCATTGAAATGCCTTATAGCATAAATAAATAATTAAATAGTCGTTTACTTGTTTTCAATTTCAATTAAAAGAAAAACTTGTGTACACTAAACTTAAATAAATATATATATTTTTTAAATAGTTTAAAGCGATCTTCAAAATAAACTTTAAAAATATCTTATTTTTTTATGAATAGGGTTTGACAGTAATTACACATATCTAAAAAGACCCATAATTCATTATAAATTACCTAAATTACCCTCCATAACATAAAACATGTTGGGTGAATTTCAAATCACCACAATCATATTTGTAGTGCATACAACCCTTCAAAATGCTGTTTTAAAAAAGTTTAGTCATTATTGTGTTAGTATTTTCATTATAATGATTAAAAAATTATATGAAATATTAAACATATATAATATTTTTAAAGGGGACAACACATGTTTATAGGCAAAACCAGCTCACTCAACTCGTTTCATCCGTGTATCGATTTGAGCTTTTAACAAACTTGACATGCCTGAAAGGAACACATTATTCTAAACACCAAATGGTATATGATACTAATCCGAGACTTGAATGTTACAAATTCAATCAAGCGTGATTTCTACTCGTAGTTGGAAACAAACCCATCTATATACAAATCAAGTATACAGATAAAAAAAATCAAAATTTCATTATACATTTATACCCAATGGAATTACATGAAAAAAAGAAAATAAACACATTTAACATCCCTACTAATAGCTTTAGCTTAAACAAGGGAGTCTTTGGTTGCCTTTTTCACCTCAAAATGATTTTCTTTATCTTGATGTCCCAAAAGAGGTGTGTTACTATCTTTAATCTGTTAACAAAAAAAATAATAAAAAAAAAATCATATTAATATTAATAAAAAATTCTAATCATTTGTGAGGGATAGAGTGAGAGTGAAGGATACCTGAGAACCTTGAGAAAGATCAATAATTTGTTTCTTTTTGTTTTCATGGGTACAAAAGTAAGAATACAAGCCCATTCCAACAATGGCAACAAGTATTCCAATGATGTTCTTTTCTGTAAAGGGGTCATGTAACAAAGTATATCCAAATCCAAGAACAAGACATGTTTTTAGATGTCCTAAAACTTGGTATGTAACCGGTGATGTTTTGCCAATCACCAAAAATGTACTAAAGTTCACGGAAACAGCAATCACACACGACAGGATTATGAATCCCTGCAACATTCGTTATAAATACATTGCTTCACAATTACTTATAACATATCAAAATGGGAGTAAAGAAGATAACGGTAATATATGAGTACCAAAACAAGAGGCGAATATTTGAAAGCGAAGACATTTTGCTTTGTGAGGTACTGATCCACTAACGGGCCGGTGACAAACAGAATAGCCGCTTGAAACGGTGCTGATTGATACAGCAACTGAGTTGATGACACATTTAGTTTCTTTTGAATTGTGTTAGTCAGCTGAATTTCAACATTTTGTTAAGAATGACTTTATATTACTTCAATTTAATTTCTAGCATTTTGGTAATATTAGTTAAATATATCGGAAGGATACAATTTGACCAACACAGGTGGTGGCGATAGCTAGAACTGAGAGGACCGTGCCAACAAAATTAAGCTGAAGATCGGTCACGGATGCTATACCAACTCCAAGAAGTAGGAGGAAAAGTGATAACTTTATTTTTTGGCTGCAAATTTTATGGACCAAAAACATCTTTTAGTTGATATCATGAAAACTTTAATTATACTTACGAAGATACATATAAATACAATATATGTTTTTTTTACCTGAACTGTTTTTTCAAGAAAACAGTTTCTAATAAGACGGTGAAAGGTATGATTGCGAGTTTGGTCATCTGTAAGACATCAAAACTACAATGTGTTACATTTATGATTTGAGGCATCTTTTTAAGCATTCGCATAAATTTGATTTGAAACTAACAAACCTGATAAAAGCCAATGGAGTTAAAGCCGAGGCTCAAGTTAAGAAAACCGATAGAAACACCATTTAGGATACCAAATAGGATCACAGTCTTCATATCAATTTTCTTGTTCTCAAAGAAATTCAAACGGTGTGCCACGTGAAGAGTGCAGTATGTTACCATCAGATGCCAACTAGTCAATGTTGTAGCTTCACATGAATATAAATTACCACATTTTAGTATGCATTCGTTAGTTTAAAACATCTTTACTAAAATTTATTAATTCTTTATGTTATGGTTCTAATCTCCTGGTACCAAATGAGACATAGCGAAAATGTTACATGTCAAAAAATTAAAGTGCAAAGAATTAGAAAGCAAGTTAGTTGGTCAAGTTGTTGTCAAAGACAGTGATGGCCTATCTACCAGCCATTAAGAAAACTAATGATGTTTTGCTCATTTTGACCATCTAAAAGTGGATAAAACTTGTTTATGATACCAATAATGGTTACTTGGCATACAAGTTAAATAAGATAAGAGAATATTATAGAATGTTTACCAAAAGGAAAACCAAGGTTGCTCATCAATGCTTTGTTACAGATGACAATTGAGACTGATGATGCCACTGATAGAAACAGTGCACCAATAACCCCCAACTGATACCCTGTCAATTCTCCCATCTTCTTTTCCTATATAAAATATATATATATATATTAGAAAACCAATTCAACAATAAATTAATTCATCTGGACTTGAAACTAGACCTGTAAACGAACCGAAGGTTTAAAGTTCGTTAATTTTCGTTTATTTAATAAATAAACGAACATGAATACACATTTTGTTCGTTCATTTAATATTCATTTGCTTATTTTTTTTATTGAAAAATAAATAAATCATCATGAACATCCACTAGAGTCTGCATTCGTGAATGCTAACCTATGAGCGTTTACGTTCGTAAACTGTTCTGGATTTTAAATGGGCGAATATCAACGAAGACGAAGATGTTCATTTTCTTAATGAATAAACATGAACAAAAAAAATATGTTTGATCATCTGTTTGTGTTTGTGTTCATGTTCGTGTTCGGTTAAAGTTAAACGAACACGAACAAACCCCTGTTCGTATCGGTAAATGAATAAACATAAACGGATACGAACGTGATCATTTTCTTAATAAACGAACATGAACAAAAAAAATGTTTGATCTTGAAACTAGGCTTGCAAACGAACCGAACGTTCGAATTTCGCTTACGTGTGTTTAATTAAAAAACAAACGAACATGAACATAATTCTTTGTTCATTTAATCAAAGGAGCAAGCAAACATGAACGCACGTTTTGTTCTTTCATTTAATATTTACTTGCTTAGTTTTTAATGAAAAAAACAAATTCTTGTGATCATCCACTAGAGTGAGTTTGTATTCATGAATTCTAGCTTGTAATCGTCGAAGAACGATGACACGGAACGAAAAAGAAGAAAAGAAGCAGGAAGGAAATTTTTATTTCATCATAATGAAAGTAAAATATACAAGAAACAAGAAAACTAACTATATATATAGACAAGACATTTGCGGCGCATATGTTATAGGAGGTATATATTATATGGCGTATAGCATATGCTTAGTATATGTTCACATAACGTATGTGCATTTACGTTTGTGAACTGTTCTAGGTTTCAAACGAACGGACATGAACATAAAAATATGTTCGATCATATGTTCGTGTTTATGTTCATATCTAGTTAAAGTTAAACGAAAGAACACAAACATGACTCAGTTTGTTTTCATTGAGTTCATTTACATGTCTATCCAATTCTATCATTCATAACTTACAGCTTACTTAAATCGAAGACGGAATCTGAATGCAATTCAAGATACTTAGAAGCACCTGCATAAGTATTCAAAATCAAAACAACTAATTCGATCATCAAAATATAAAGGAATTAATAATAATATAATTATCAGCCTATCGAATATATACGTACCTATGCAGCAATCAGATTCAGGAAGCTAGCTAGCACGAGGCGGTCACTGCAACAGTTGATTATTAGTTGAAATGTGAGGTTGAATGCATATGGAATGAAATGCAGGGGTTTATAGTTCGTGTACCCCATCTCCATCTGCATCAGCAGTTGGTTGGTACGTACCTAATATCGGATTCTTCCTTGTTTGCTTCCATTTGACGGCAAAACTAATACAATAATTCAGTAATAAATGTATAATACTATATATATGTATATATTTATTTCCACATTAGCCGTTAACAAGTAAACTTTACAAATTACACCAACAAAGTTACCGTTCTTACAACAATCGCGCCTAAAATATCAAGAACATATATACATCTTGCGCCAAATTATCACGAGAAAAATATATAGTTTAGATAATTGTGCGTGATCCTTCTTCAGTTAAAACGATATTTATGCACAATGTTCATGCGATTCTCATAGTTATCTAATTAAATTTGGTTATATATTAAAATTAAATATACATCTAAATTTATTATGTAGTTATTGACAATGTTACATTTCCTAAGTACAAAAGAAAATGATAAGTGTAACATATGACATGAACAAATTTTTAACATGAACATATCATGTGTTAGTTATACTATATGCATTATTTAACTCATTTTCATATACTATTTTATTTAACTTGTTTATTATTCGTTTAATGCCAAATTAAACTATTGCATTCAACATTTGTGCGTTGTCTTCAAGGAAAAGTAGAAAAGCATGATGGGAAAAAAATATAAATAGGAGAGAAGTAACTTCAAACACAATATATGGATCATGGTTTCATAAGTGAGAATTTTATATGAATAACACGCATAATCAGTTTTAGATAGGAACCTCAATAAACATTTGTACGTAGAGCACATCAATGAAAAGAATAATTTGTACGTAAAATTATCAAGAACATACACATCTCACATCATATTATTACTGGTAAAAAAATAAATTATTATTAGAAGAACCATATATTAAAACAATGTTTTATATGATTTTGAGGTTTTCGCAGTTATTTGATATAAATTATTTGATATAAAATATTATGTGTAGTTATTGCCATTGTTATATTACTTATGTCCAACGGAAACAAAAGAAAACGATAAGTATAACATAGTATAACAAATGACCAAAATTTTAACACAATATTTTATATTTGATGGATACCTAATCACGTTTAGTTATACTATGCATTATTTAACTCGTTTACATCTTATATTTTATTAAACTATTTTATTACTGGTTTAATGCGAATATTAAACTATTGCATTCAACATTTGTGCGTTGTCTTCAAGGGAAAGTAGAAAGGTATGATGGGAACTTCTAATAGTGATGGGATGGGAAGAAAATTAAAATAGGAGACAAATAATTACTTTAAATACAATATATATATGGATCATGGTTTTATAAGTGAAAATTTTATTTGACATATATGAATAATGCGCTGATGCATTTTAAACAGGAACCGTAATAAACATTTGTACATAGATATAGTGAGACGGAAATGAAACATACAATTATATGTTGACATAACTATCTTATGTGTTACGGTTAAAAGAATAATTGTACATGATTTTTGATTCTCACATTTCTATAGTTGAAATTGACTTTGTAGTAAACAACCTTATGCATGCGTGTATTTTATATAATTTTGGTAACTAATGGCATGATTGATTATGAAGAAGAAAGAAAAACAAGAGTTGTTTTAAAATAGTTGCATTTATAAAATGTTTTATATACATACAAGTTAGGTGGAATGAAGGCATCTTGAATAATACTCCTCCAAACAGCTTGGATCGAGACACAACAACCTTTGCTTACTAAGTTAATTATGACGTTGATGTATCCTCTTAACCACTCAACAAAATCATAATACTTTCCATTCAAATTCACAAAAAAATGATCCAAATAAGATCACTAACAATACTTTTTATCGTCATATACGTGTATTATCTTTTTCTTAATTTGCACAATCTATAAATAAAAAAAGTTCATTTTTAAATCGTTTAGAAAAGGATGTATGTATTTGCAATTTTGATTAATAAATGTCAATAAAGAAGGTAAAAGTATGATACACATGTCATATTTGTTTGTTGACGGAACATTATGCAGGACAAATATAATCATAATTAATGTTCTAATTTTCTGGTGCAACTAAAACGGTTCACGTGTTTTATGTTTATATAATAACTGAGATTTGTTTATAACAAAACAGGTAGGATGTTTCGATCGAATTGCAATTTTTTTATAAGCAAATTAATAAGTTTTAACTAACTGTTTTCTACTAAGAATTAGCTTAAGATCCATGCGTAACAACTCTGCTTGTTTTCACAGGTAGCATTTAGTCATTATAATAAGATTTGTTTGTTTTTACTTTTTAAGTACAATCCAAAGGTTCTTGGCTTTGAAAATGGTATAAACTAGAGGTGAACTCAGCTTCAAATCGAACTAACAGGAAACATAAACTAATGTAAATTCGTATGTCAAAATTAAAAACAAGCAAACACTTCAGTTCCAGTTTGTGCCGGGTTGTAAAATGTAAATAGTTAAAGGTTTATAAATTTAACCGATCAGTGACATACACATAACATGTATTGTAACATACATCGATTAATTGATATAAGATCGGACGTGATTTATGCACCATCTGATCTAGACGTGCACAAAAAACCGGTTCCGGAACCTAACTGGTCGAACCGGAACCGGTTCCAGTTCCAACCCGGTTGATACAATACCCGGTTTGGGTATTTTTGTACCTGAAAATCGTACCCGGTTCTCATATTTGTATGTTAGTATCAGTTCCAACCCGGTTCCTACCCGGTTCTTAAGTGTAACCGGTTCGGTTCTTACCCGGAAAAACCGGTTCCGGCTGGTTTTTTTTGAAGACTCAAACAAAAGTCAAACTAGCCGTTGGAACCGGTTCCAACGGTAATATAGCCGTTGGAACCGGTTTTTGAGAGACAATAGATCCGTTGGAACCGGTTCCAACGGTAATATAGCCGTTGGAACCGGTTTTTGATGCCCAAACCTATATATAACTTGTTTTCCACCACTAATTTCACCACCAAACTCAAAAACAAACTAAAATACTACTCCTTTAGCAAACCCGTTCCGTTACCCGACCATCCAACTAAATATTATTATGGCACCCATCAAAAAAACTAACAAGAAGGCTAAGAAGAGTGTTTTTGTTGCCCCCGTTCCTGTTACGGAGGACCCAAGGGTTGTTACGATAGTCAACCATAACCGCAACCAAGACATATGGAAGAATTGAGATTTGATTGTGGATGACGAAGGTTATCAAAAGGCTCGTTGCAAACTATGTGGTTCAATATTAAAGCACGATTCCAACTCTACTTTGAGAAAGCACATCGAGAAGCCATATTGCAAGGCGTTGAAAGGGATTGGCGCGACCGATCAAATTGACTTGGGTAAAGATGGTACACTATTTCGTTACAACACGACTCAAGTTCAAGATAGAATGACAAAGTTCGTTTTTCAACGAGGTTTGCCATTTAACAACTTTGATGACCCGGAGTTGACGTCGTTGATTCGCGAAACTCTACAACCGAGATACACACATGTAAGTCGTACTACCTTAAGACGTCATTGTATCAGGTTGTGGGAGTGTGCTAAAAAAGAGTTAATCGAGTCTTTTCATTCTTTAGAAGCCATGGTTAGTTTAACTACCGATGTTTGGTCGGCACCACACGGGTTGCCCGAATCATACATATGTGTCACCGCTCATTGGGTTGATCCGGTGACATGGCAATTGATGAAACGCACCATCGCTTTTGAAAACTTCCCGTTCCCACATACCGCCGAAAAATTGTTTGAATTACTTGATGAAGTTATAACGACTTACAACTTGAGAAATAAAATATTTTCGATTTCGTTTGACAACGCTTCAAACAATACTAAGGCGGCTGAAAAATTTATCATTAAATATTCACCACCTTGTTTCGGGGATTTTTTTCATGTCCGATGTGTTGCACATATCATCAACTTGGTTGTTCAAATAGGTATTGACAACGAAAACATTTGTGATGATTTAAAATACTTTAGACTTATGTTACAAGATGTCTTCAAAAGTGGTAAAAGAAGACATCTTGAATATAAGAACTACTGCAAGTCGGTTGAAAGAAAGTATTTGGGGCCGAATTGGGACGTTCCAACCCGTTGGAACTCAACTTGTCATATGTTAAAGTGTGCTTTTGCCCAACGCCAAACTTTACAAGCTTTTCATAACAATCTTGTTGAAGAACGCGAGGCCGATATGTTTCCGGAAAGTGTTTGGGTCCAAGTCGGTTATTTGTTGGAGTATCTTGACGTGTTCAAAAAGTCAACAACAAAATTATCGGGAGTCTATTACCCTACTAGTTGTTGGGTTTTGCAAGAATAGTACTATATGTCTTGTGTTTTTAAAAGCTTTGCGGAGAAGAACAAACTCTTCGAAAATATTGTTGCGGTGATGAAAGAAAAGTTCATAAAATATTTTGAAAACATACCGCCGGTCTTTACTTGTGCCGCCGCATTAAACCCCTATTGGAATGTTAATGGGGTTGAAACAACGATTGAGGAAATATTCGACAACTTAGGTATGCACGAGATTGACCCGAAGTTGTCGACGGAAGCGAAGGACAAGTTCAACAAAAACCTTCAAGACCTTTATGACAATTATTTTCAAATGTATGGTCCAAGCACGAGATCGTCTTTTGTGAAAAAAATAACTAGTAGGCCGTGCAATGACCCACTTATAAACTTGATGAATTGGATTCGTGAATCGGCATCTAAGGGGCAAAGAGGAAACACACCAAGTAGCGAACTTGGTCGATATAGTGGAGCAAACTATGTTGAGGGCGCAACGGTCGACGAAATTCGCAATATTGATTTGTTGGCTTGGTGGAAAGGTAAACAAAACGAATTTCCCATTCTATCCGCCATGGCTCGTGATTTGCTTGCCGTACAAGCCTCAACGGTTGCTTCCGAATCGGTTTTTTCTCTTAGTGGGAGTGTGTTATCTATGCGAAGAACAAAACTAACTCCCGAGTCTCTAGAGGTTTGCATTTGCCTAAAGGACCATTTGGATGCGGTGGATCGTGTACAACACAAGACGAACTTTGAAGACGAAATACCAATAGAGCGTCATATTCATGATGAGGAGGCGGAGGACGGGGTTTCTTCCGATAACGAAGACGAGGGTGAAGACGAGAATGAAGACGAAGAAGAGTTGTAATTATTTGTTTTGGTAAAATTATTTGTAACTTGTTTAACTAATATTTAGTTTTGATTTGTTTTATTATAATTACTTTTGTTACTCATGATTAATTTTTGTTACTTTTTTAATAACGACGAACATTTTATTTATTTAAAAAATAACTATTACAAACATTATTAAAACATAAACGATACTAAACATAACAACTAAAACATAAAAAACAAAGTCCGTCGTTTTAATCCGGGAATACTTATTTTTGGGTTGTAGAGCCGGACGACTCTCCCACTTCCGTTTTTGTAGCATCCAAACTTCTTTTCTCTCGACAATACTTATTCGTATGTTTTCGTAATGTCGAGTTGGAGCCTGCTTTAAGAAACTTCGAGCAATATTTGCAACGTGCCAACTCATGTGAGTCGGTCATGAGACACAAATCATAATGAACCCAAACATCGGGGCATCTTGTTGTTTCGATCACCATAACAACGTCATCATTAGTTGCCATTTGTTGTCGGTTTAAGGTTAATTGTGGTTTGGAGTGTGTTTTATAGTTTTGGAAGTGGTTTAACAAGTACACAAACAAACCTTGCTATTTAGAGAAAAAAAATAACCTATTTATAGTTAAAAAAACCGGTTCCAACGGTCAAAAACGGCTATATAGCCGTTGGAACCGGTTCCTAACGGCTATAATATTTAAATTTAAAAAAAACCGGTGGAACCGATTTTTACGTAAAAACCGGTTCCGGTTCATACCCTACCCGGTTCCTAAAAGTTAGCATATCTGGGCATCGGTTCGGGTCGGGAACCGAACCGGTTCTTGATTGGAACCGGTGCCATTTTACAACCCGGTGTGAAAAAACCGGTTCCGAACCGGTTCGAATTTTCCAGTTGAACCCGATTTGTGCACGTCTAATCTGATCAATCATCTTATCCCTAACTATGCTAATCGGATGGCGGAATCAACATGATCAAGAAACCCATTGGCAAAGACAGCCTTTAAAACACCAAGGTTGTAAGATCTTGAGTTCAAGTTCCACAAATAACAGATATCCATTGTTTCAAAACAAAAGAAAACAAAAAAAGCAAAAAAAAATCTTTTGGGCTTTCATTGTGGGCTGAGAAATCAACTTTTCGGGATACTTCATATTTCTTGATTCAGCCAGTGTCGGTGTTATATTGTATACTCCAAAAGCACCACTGGAACAGGATAAGCAAAACTAATACAAAAGCA